>NC_061116.1:89620184-89687822 GCF_002878395.1 Capsicum annuum | reverse complement strand
TAAAAAAAGGCAGAGATATTTGGCCCAGATTTGGTTCACCAATCTATAGAGAAGGTGAAGGTGATTCGGGATTGACTTAAAGCCGCCAAAATTCCTATGCGGATGTGAGGCGTAGGAAGTTGGAGTTTGAGGTTGGGGATAGGGTGTTCTTGAAGGTGTCTCCCATGAAAGGGGTAATGCAGTTTGGGAAGAAGGGGAAGCTCAGTCCCCAGTATGTTGGTCCATACTTGATTTTGAGAAAGGTTGACAGTGTTGCGTATGAGTTGGAGTTGCCTTCTAGTTTGAGCTCCATTCACCCGGTATTCCATGTTTCCATGTTGAGAAAGTGTTGGGTGATCCGTCGCAGATTGTACCTATTAAGATATTGGTATTCCAAGTTCTTTATCTTATGAAGAGGTCCCTGTGGAGATTTTGGATTAGCAGGTTCGTCGGTTGTGGACCAAGGACGTAGCTTCGGTAAAGGTTCTACGGAGAAATCACAAGGTTAAAGAGGGTACTTAGGAAGCTGAAGAGGACATGAAGTCCAAGTATCCATTCATGTTTTCTGCTCTATGTGTTATTCTTAACATCTTTGTTTTCTAACTTAGTTAAAGGTAAGAGTGGCTTGTGAGTTCCTTGGTAATATGTTTTCTGTCTTAAAGATAAGTGTAGGGGTGTTTGGGGGTTTAATCGTGCTAGTCACTGCCTTGTCCCATCATTCGAGGACGAATGATCCAAGCGGGGGAGAATCGAAACACCCTAGGTTTTGTCCCTTGGAAAATTCTTGAGCTCACTGTCCTTGTAACGACTCACTAAACGAGTTGTCTGGTGTGGGTACGGGTCAGGGGACCCTAGTCGTTAAGAGACCAGTGAAGGGTGGTTGGGTTTCTGTTGTGGTTACGGTTTGTTTGGTCAGTCCCTTATTCAAATTAGTAACTTAGTGACTTGGCTTGGCTCTGAGTACGAGTGGCTCACTAAGAGCCATGAGGATAGGGTATGAGTGGTAAGATCAAGTCGTATGTTGTTCAGTGTCCAATCTCTTTGGTTTCTGTCTTGGGTACGACTGGTGATCCAGTCGTATAATCTGTTCATAAGTAGGGGTTAGGGAATCGTATGGTGGACAGTGTATGGGGTCCCAACTCACTGTCTTGGTGGCGACTCCATGGTATGAGTCGTATGTTGTGGTCACGGGTCAAGGGGTCGACTCGTAACCACCTGCGGTAATTTTACAATTTTAAGTTGGGGGCATTCTGGACATTTCCCCTTGTAACTCCCTTTAATACCACGACATAAAACACCTTTTGGGGCTTCATTAACCTATTATTCTCAATCAAACACTCTTAAAATCTCTCTCAAACTCTCTCTCAAGCAAAAGGCTAGAGTTTCTTCATGATAATCAATTAAAGCTTTCAAGGGTGATTTCTCTTCGTCTTCCTTGGTGTCTAAGGCATGTTACTCCTCCCTCATTGTTATTTTACTAAAAGCATGTGTGTTAATGTATAATTTTCATGATATTGTTATGGTTTGAAATTATGGTTGGGGTTTTTGGATGTTTATGGTTGAATAATATTTCTCATGGTTTAATGATGTTTTTTCATGTTTTTAATATGATTTTGACATTGTGGAATGCATGGTTATGGTAAATGGATTTGGGGTACTTTAGATCCCCAAATTACTTGGTTATGGTTTTGAAACTTATGTGCCCTCAACTTGTTTGATAAAATGCCGATGAGAATGATTTTGTCACATAGTTTGACTATTATTGAAATTTTTGCATTGCATAAATGGTAAATGGAACATGAATTGGTTTGGTTTAGTTTTCAAATGGTTTTGAAAAGTCCTTGGTGGCCATGGTTTTGGTTTAATTGGAAACTATGGAGTCAACTTGGTTTAATGGTTTTGGTATGGCATAAAAGGATAGACTTGAAAGCTCTAATTTTGGTATGACGATACCAACGGTTAATGCCTAAACAAAAACTCCTTGGTAAATAGTTGGAATATGAAAATGGTTTTAATATGGGCTTAGAGAGGGTCGAGTAGCAAAGCCATAGAAGGTAGGGGTCCCGGGGAGCCGACACTGGAAACTCATATTTGCCGATGTGAGTGTGGTCTTGTTGATCGTGTGCATGATGTCACACTTTATATTTTGGGAGATGTAATAGTCATCTCAGGTTCTTTTCTCCGATCGTGCGGCTAATACACACTGGGGCCCTTTCAGCAGGGGGAGCTGAACCCATATAGCCCATGGGTGGTTTTAGGACGGTCAAGCTACTCAGCCCAAGTTAAGGTTTTAAATGCATGTTAAACTCGGTTCTCTATCCCGGCACGATATATATATGTATCTAAGTGATTGCATATGGTTATTTACTTTGGTTTTAAATTACTGGCATTATTTTATCTTATCCCCGAGTACATGCTAGCGTTCGCTCCACTAACCATCTTCGGGCGTTGTATCCCTACGCGATGTAGGAACCGGTCATACTACCGTTTCTCCTGCTCAGTGACTTGGATTCGGGGATAGCTTTGAGTCAGACTACAGTGGTGAGCTTTCATACTCCGGAAGGCTCCATTTCATGCTATGAACTTCTTTTGCTTTTGTTATTTCTTTCGTTTGGTTTTGGCTATGGTCGGGGCATGTCCCGACCGGATTTTATTGATTCTGGATAGAGGCTTTGTCAGACAACTATGGCATGGGCGGTGTCGATATTGGTGTCAACCTTGGTATTGGTATTACCATTGGGATTGGCACCGGTTGGATATTTGATTGAGGTTGTTGGATTATGAATATAGACTTTATTTAATGTCTTTAAATTATTCTTGTTTCATCTTGTTATATGTTCGGAAGTCATCCGACATAGTGTGCAGGGCGGTTAAGGTTGGGTATCGGGGGTTGTGTCCGGTCCTGGTTGGACTTGAGATGCCCGACACAACTTGGCCCTGGTTCAGGTCGTGTCAATTTTGGGGCGTTTGTTGATTGAATTGTAGTGGTCGGGCTACATGTTGTGGAATTTAATCGGTGGTAATGGTAGTAGTAGGTAAGGGAGCACTTACTTGTGGGGAAGGGTAGAACATGTGGTGTAGAGTTCTAGGAGAGACGGTGGCAGAAGTTTCTTGAGCATGCCCGCTTGTAGTGGAACCTCCATTGTTCGAGTTTCCATCCAAACTCACCACCCTTCCATACATATTCGTCATTCTTCCTTCCACATTGATAACTTTTCCTCGATGCCCGACATCCTTTCATTCATAGTATCCATATCTCATCGCATCCCCATGATAGCTTCCACAAGGGTATCAAGACTTGTCCCGCTTGGGGTAGTTGGATCTCATCTCCCGGTGCCATGGTACCTATCAACAAGACACTCAACATAACTAAGAAACAAGGTTAACGTTAGTGAAATCAAGTCTCTCAATCCAAGTGTTTGGATTGGCTCACAATTAGTTCAACTTGTTGGTCTTGCTTGTTCACGTTGGTATATGAGATGTCAACTTGCTACTCTCGGTTAGAATGGATTCTAGTTGAGAGAAGAATGAACGTCTCGATTTAGAAATGAAGGACTTGAATCAAAGAAGTTAGCTAGGTAGACAAATTATAAAGCATACAAAGAAAAGACAAAAAAGGACATGAAAGAAGGACGGACTCAAGAACCAATTAAACAGTAGTAGATCAATTACTAGTTGTTAATTAGTGTTAAGAATCAAAAGAAATGAAAAGAGGAATCAAGAAATGAAACTAAATGGTTGAACCTGAGCCAAAATCTATGTTGGGATGTTTGAGGGCAGTCTGGGCGCATGTTGAGCGTGGGAATGACCTGCTTGCAGTGTGCTTGAGCATCTGCTCCTGATCTGCTTGAGCAAATGGGGCGCAAATGCCTCCAGGCAGTCTAGCTGGAGCTCCAAAATTGCCCCTTCTTGTGGGTACTTTTGCACTATCTCCTAGGATATTCCCTTTCCCTTTGGGATATTCTACTGTACTAACACCTTTTCTTGCCTTTTCTCTCTCTTTTGTGGATAAAACACACCTTTTTTGAACAATCTTGCTTTTTCAAGACATGAACGCCATCAAGAACACAAGAACATTCAAAAATTGAACCTTAAGCAAATGGATTCAGAATTCGATGAAATTCGAAATTCAAGCTCCTTTCAAGCTTCCAAACACAATCCAAGCAATTTTAAACTCACAAGATTATCCAAAATTTTCAGATTTTAACACCCACTTCCAATTTTCTTCAACTTAAGTTTCAAAAATGGTAGAGGCTTCGATATAGCTCTGATTAGACTCAAATTCGATATTTTGACTCAAATAGTGCTAGGGAACAAGAATCTAGCACTAGAAACTCAAGAAAACACCAAAATTAAAAACTAAAAATTTGGGCTAGACCCAAAAACGTGAATAGTAATTTTTTTTGTGATTTTTTGATTTTTCTAGATAACGAGATCCAAGATTGACTTCGTGGGAATGAAATAAAGCTCGCTCTATTACCAAATGATACACGAGGAAACTATGAAACGAAAACACAAAGTGTGGGAACACAAAAACAAGGAAAACTAAACAAAGGAAAGTAAAGGATAGAAAATAGACACAAGTAAAGGAATCGAAGACAAACCGTGATATATTAAGTCGAAGTACTTAATCGACAATCCTAGACAAGCACCTAAATCATACGAAGACCGAGAGGGACATTAAAACCTCACAACCAACGTTTCTACTCAAACACTCAAAGCTCCCAACAAGCTTTCTAAAAACACCCTCAAGTGCATTTTTCATCAAAAATGATCTAACCCTAACTCTAGGAGAAAACTACCTATTTATAGCCTAGGCTATTTATTACAATTGGGCCCAAAAGTGACCCAAAAGCCCAAATTCTTAAGACAAAGCATTCTTCTTTCGTCCCTCCTCATGGCGGGTCACAATACTCCTCCTCATCCCTAAAGCTTCGCCAATTGCCTTGAGCTCGAATCTTTGGAGTGATTGGACTTGTATCATTCTCTCCTTCTTGAAGAAAATTTGTCTTGAAATCCAAGAATTCATCATGTTCAAGATCAAGAATTTCGGGAGAGTCCTTGGAATTGAGAGGGATCATAACTTGCTTAGCCAAGTAAAGTGGAATGCTAATCTCTCCTTCTTGAGGCCAAACTTCTTCAAGTGACACTTTGTTGGCTAGCATATTTGGGACGGTGATATCCCCAAGTACAACCTTACAACCAGTCTACCTCTCTTCAGGTCCTTTCTATAAAGCTGACTGCCAAGTACTATGGGCCATTCCAGATTATTAATAGGGTTGGTTACGTGGCTTACACTTTACTCTTTCCTCCTACAGTGAAAAGTGAAATTCATCCTACAGTACATGTGTCTCTTTCAAAAAGTTGTGTAAGAAGTTACTACCAGATTTCTTATCCACCCTCTGCTAATATTGCCAGTCGCTATTGTCCCACTCCTGAATCCATGCTACCTGGGAGTTCTTTAATGTTCTCAGGACCAGATCTCCTCATTTTGATCCTTGTGGATAAGGATCTTTTGTGGATGCGAGTATAGATGCAAGTATTTCAGGTTAGTTAGTCCACATCAGCAAGTTAGTTTCTGTTGGTTTTTAGCTTTGAAGTTAGAGAAATAACAGAGAAAGAGTTGGAGAAAAATAAAATACGGCAATAGTATTGTCAAAGGGAATTATTTTATTAACAACTCAAAACATATATTTATAGCTAAATTTCTAACTACACTCCAATTTAAATTGGAATAACTAATTCATATTCAAATAATAAAAGGACAACTAATTCCTAAATAATAAAAGGACAACTAATTCCTAAATCACATAGGATTCTAATAATTAAAAACTACTCAAAATATCTATTCCTACTTTACTTTATTTCTGAGACATATTTTCAACACTCCTTCTTGGATCAGAAATTGTCTCGGCTTCGGCTGAATTTTGACCTCTTGAATAAATCTGCCAATACATCTTTGTTCTTGCATGACTGATGTACATCTTCTGTTGGATTAAATAAGAAACTTTTCTCTTATATCAATTTGTAAGATCTCAAGATTAGTGGAATCAAAGATTCGACAATAGTTATCTCCAAACAATAGTTTAAATCCTTCTTCTATTAGTTGACCAACACTTAACAAACTTTTATCAATATCAGGCACGTAAAGGACATTTGAAATTATTTTTGTACCTGAAATTGTTTTGATTGCAACATTCCCTTTTCCTTGAATATAGTCACATTCCCAATTCTGATTTTCTTATTTTCTTATTTTCGAAAGGCAAAAACTCTTTAAAAAGAGTTTTGTCATATGTCATGTGGTTTGTACAACCACTATCAATCATCCAAAAATCAGATTTCTTGGTTAAAGAATATGTTGCCACAAATAAGTGGTCTTCTTCTTCTTTGGTAACTTGAGCATCTGCTTCATATTTTTTAGATTTATTTTTGCAGATCACGGCTTCATTACCAAGTTGATTGCATATCTTGCATTGTGCATCTGGTCTCTTCCAACATTTAAATGGAGGATGACCTATTTTGCCACAGTGCTGGCAAGGTGGGTAATTTTTTTCTTGAATTATTACCCTTGCTTTGAGTCTTGTGGTTGGCTGCCAAAGCTCCTTCAACCAAACCATGCTGCCTTATAAGCCTCCTTAGCTCTTGCGCCTGCAACGTATTTAACAATTCTGCCAACGTAATCTTGGACAGGTCTTTTATGTTTTTCAAGGTAGTTATTGATACTTCATATCTTTCAGGCACAGTGACAAGAATTGTTTCAACAATTCTTGAATCTTTAAATTTTGTGCCAAGCAATCTTACCTTGTTAACAATGCTAAGAAGTTGGTCTGAGTACTCTTTGACGGTCTCAGATTCATTCATCTTTTGCAATTCGAATTCCTTTATTAGATTCAACACTTTCATGCCTCGTATTCTTTCATCTCCTGTGTATTCTTCTTTCAGATAATCCCAAATTTCTTTTGCTAATTTAAAGGTCATAATTCTCATGAAAATTATTGGAGAAACACTAGCAAACAAAGTTGCTTTTGCTTTTGCTTTTGCTTTTCTAATTTTCTTTTTCTTTTGACTTTTGATCTGGGCCACCGTGGGATTATCGGGCAGCGGAAGACAATCATAATTCTCCTCTACGGCCTTCCAAAGATCTAAAGCCTCAAGATAAGTCTCATTCTTACTGCCCAAAGATGGTAATTCTCACCATCAAAGACAGGAGCAACTATTTGGGAAAAGTTGTTTTCAGAATTCATCTCTCACAGATCTCTCAAGAAAATAGGCTCTTGATACCAATTGTTGGCTTTTAGCTTTGAAATTGGAGAAAAAACAGAGAAAGAGTTGGAAAAAAATAAAATACGGCAATAGTATTGTCAAAGGGAATTATTTTATTAATAACTCAAAACATATATTTATAACTAAATTTGTAACTACATTTCAATTTAAATTGGGATAACTAATTCCTAATCAAATAATAAAAGGACAACTAATTCCTAAATCACATAGGACTCTAATAATTAAAAACTACTAAAAATATCTGTTCCTGCGTTACTTTATTTCTGAGACATATTTTTAACAGTTTCATTCAAGCAGTTAGTTTGTTGGCAGGAGGTGGAGTCATAAGTGATAGTTTGTTAGCAGGAGTTGGAGTCATATTTGGAAAAAGTCGAGTCGTATGACACATTGTATACCTATTCTTTACATTCAATAATGAAAGAATTTGCATTTCTGATCTACATTTTCCTTCCATCTCTTCTCTCTCATTCCATTTTGGTTGATATACTCGATTCTCCTCTGTAGGACTCCTGTTTACAGTCCTTGAATTCTCAAATCTTTACTCGATTCCTGCAATTCAGCTATCAGACTCAAGTGTGGTGTTGACAAGTGATCAAAGAGGAGTGGCATAAGAAGAGTAAATTTGTTTTTCGTGGTGATTAAATTAAATTGTTACAGCCCATAGGGCCTGAGCGGTTGAACTTGAGAGGGGTTTGTTGTGAAACATGCCTTAGGAAAATTCCACATCAAGATGGGAAGGGAAAGTTAGGGGCCATAGAAGGCGGATTCAGGAATCTAATTGTTGATTTGCCTTTTGGTTAAAGCCCAAGTGACAAAACTTTGAAGCTCCAAAGGTTGGGCCAAAACGGACAATATGCCTTGGGAGTTGTGAGCAGACAATCAGAAGTAGTAATTTTTCCTTTTACTTTATATGCTAGGTGGAAGGGATTTATGAGTGACAAAACGAATTTCTTGTCATTACCATTTCTGAACTTAACCTAATGAAAAGAGAAACAGGTTTTATGTTTTCCATCAAGTTCCTTGTCATTATATATGTAACACCCCGCATTTCGAGCTAGAATAAAAATCATGACTCTGATGCGTTGATAATCCCAGAGCCTTAAATCCTATGCCAATTTGGCATGTTTATGTAGTATGTGAATCCATTTGAGCATGAATTTAGTCCATAGAGGTCCTTCAACTCAAGGACGAGTTGAAACTATTTCGATCGATTAAGTTTTAGTGGACGTTATAATTTGTGTCATCTTCCATCAACCATAACTCTCTGTATATGTCGAATTAGAGAGTCTACTATGTGTCAAATGATAGGTCTTCGAGTTAACTTTCCAACGATACCAATTTTGCTAAAATCCGACACCTGAGCAAGAAGTTATGGCCTTTCAAAGTAGTATGCGTCGCCTAACCAATCGCACATGGCCACTGGAAAGCATATGCGATAGCATATGCGGCTCCTATGTAAATATAGGCGATATCATATGCGGCGCCTATGTAAATATAGGCAATATCATATGTTGCGCCTATGTAAATATATGCGATATAATATGCGGCGCATATCTTATGGTTTCAAGTGACTTAAACACTCCGTTTTTGGGGCAAAATGGTCCTTTTCCCACCCTTATTCAGCCATAAACACGAAATTCAGTTCCCAATTCTCCAAAATATATCTACATTCATCTAAAAATTCTCAAGAACACTCCCAAGGGTTTCAAACTAAAAACCCAAATAAATCAAGATTTAACTGTGGGTTTTCAAAATTGATTAGAGATTCGGAATCCCCAATCCACAGGCTTCAAGAAGCACCCATTATTTTCCGAAATAGAGGTACGCGGGATTTTCCTAAATTCTCATGGGCATAGAAAAATCATGTTTTAGAATGGGGTTTTTGAATCTATGTATATATTCATGTATTAAATGTTTTAACATCATTGTTTTGGTCTTTTGACCTTTCCCAAAGTGATTTGGAAATATGAATGTATGAAATCATGTGTTTAAGAATGAATTCTTGTTGAGAGCATGATTTTCGGTGAATTTCCTCTTATTATGAATTTTTCATATTTCTCATAGCATATGAATTGTTTTGCAATGCATCCTTGAAAAGCACTATATGAAATGATTGAACTCTTGTTATGATTTAAAGGTGGTTTTAAATCACTAAAGAGGGTATCTAGCATGAATGTTTAATGTTCATAATGCATGTAATGAAAGAGTGCATGGATTTGCTAAAGGCACTAGACCACCATATGTTGATGAAGTTTTTGCATGATTTTGACTTGAGTTTCGAAACACGAAATCTTTTATATCAGTTGCATGTTTTTGGTGGTCTAAATTATGCTTTAATGAAAGATTTAGCTTAATGTATTATGGCTCAGAAATCATGACTTGCAAGTCTTGGTATGACGATACCAATTCAGACTAATGCCATATCAGACTCAGACTAATAGACATTTCAGACTATAATGATTTTAGACATTCAGAATGTTGCATATACAGAAAAGGTTAAAAATGGGCATACAGAGATGTTAGATGGTTGCCTGAAGTGGGCTTGAGTTCAAGCAACTCATTGCCTAAAACCGTGGTTTGCCAACCCGGGTATATTATTATACGCTGACTTAAGTGTCGTGTGGCGTATCAGATTCAGGAACTCCAACCCTTGCGGCATACTCGGGTTGGAGGCTTCCCCGCCAAGTAAATGGCGGATTCCATATCGCCCGTGGAATATCAGACTTGTAGGGGATACCACCTAACTCAGAAGTAATACACAGATCAGAGTTTGAGATTTACAGACAGGTTATATGTTTTCAGAAGGTGCCCATGTGTTTTTCAGAAACTGTTTTATGCATAATGTTTGATGAGCATTTGCTCTCACGTATTTTATATATATATATATATATATATATATATATATGTTCAATTACTCTATTTTGGATTGCTTCGCGTGCCAGTACAATTGTACTGACCCCTCCTTCCTCCCAGGTACTGAGGCACAGTCTAGGGCTCCAGATCCTCAGTAGAGTCTACAGACAGGGTTGTCTCAGAGTTCAGTTGGTGAGCCTTCTTTGCTTCGGAAGGCCTAGTCATTTAGGTATTTATTTCAGTATGGTTTTTGGTCTGCTGGGGGCCTTGTCCTAGTTATTCAGATAGTATGTCAGTAGAGATTTCGCAGACTGTTGCAGATGTTTATTAAATATTGTTGGGCATGTTTTCATGCCTTTTAATTGTTTTAAATTGTTGACCATGTTTCCGTATTATTGTGTCTATTCTGCATTACTTTGATCATATGAATTATGTGCATGATTACCAGATAGACAGAGGGCGTTCTGGGCCTTCGGGTTCGGGAATGCTCGTCACGGCCAGGGCCCCTGTTCGGGTCTTGACAACATATTTTCACTCTTAGGCTGCGTTTGTTTTTTTTAGGATTCAGACGTCTGAATCTGAATGCACGTCTGAATGATTAAGATGTTGTCTCTAGATCTGAAAATCGAATGATTAAGACTGTTTTTCAATATCTGAATGTGCAAAAAAAATTATTTGTATATATAATTAAATAAAAAATACAATTCAAATAAAAAACTAATTGTATAGCAGAAAAGTATGTAATTTACAACAAAATTATATTATTTGATTGAAAAGGATATTTATGTTCGTTAGTGATAGTGGAGATGGTTTATAATGGTGGGTGCGGTGACAATGATTGATGTTAGTAATTAGTAATATTAGTGGTGATAGTTGTGATGGTTGGTATTATAGTGATGTTATGATGGTCGCGGTTGATAGTGGTGGTGGTGGCGGTTATGATGTGATGTTGCTTGATGTTAGTAGTTGGAGGTGTTGATTGTGATGGCTGAAAAATGAATGTATGATGGTTGACGATGTGTTGGTGCTAGTTGGAGATGTTGTTAGTTGTGATGGTGGAGATGGTTGTTAGTAGAGATAAATTGTAGCGATGATAGTGATTGAAGTGATCGTAGAGGTAGCGTTAGTAGTGACAATGGTGCTGATCGCCGAACAATGTGTGGAGATTGTGATGTATTAATGGTCACAATTAGTGGTGGTGCTAGTTGTGATAGATGAGTTGATCGATAGTAGGGATTGACCAGTAATGGTTGATGATGGTTGTGCTGTTGACAGCGGTGGTGGTGGTAAATATAATTAGAATAACAGAGGCAGTAGGTGTGGTAGCGGTTGACAATAGTGGTTGGTAGCGATATTTGTTGTACATGATGGTTGTGATGGTGGAGGTGGTTGGTGGTGGTTGACAATGATAGTGGTGGTAGAGGTGGTGACTGATGATTATAAATAGAGTGGCGCTGAATATTATCCAACACCAGAATACCTTTTCAGACCTATTAAGACTTGATTCTAGATCTGAATGATTAAGACCTATTCAGACCTATTAAGAGTTAAAATCTTAATAAAAAACAAATGCACTTAATGGTCTGAAGTCTGAACCATTCAGATTCTGACCTCCATTAAGTGCAAACAAATGAGCCCTTACACTCATACCATCTCGTTCTGCATCATTATGATGATCCCTATTTATTTCGTTTTCAGTTGAGTTTTGTCCACGTGATACTGGATTTCAGTTTTCTGTCATAAAATCTCCAGTGTGCATCCTAAAATTTGTAGCTGTGGGTGCCAGACTTGTTGCAGGTTTTGAAAGTGGCCAGGTAAGATCAATCCAGAGAGTCTTGTGATCATTACTTATTGTTGTGGCAGATGCTGTTGGAATTCTGTCAGATGTTCATGTTTTCCGTTGTCCTGTCAGGTTGCCATGCTTGATGTTAGTTCAGCGTCAGTCTTGTTCATTACAGATTGTTTATCCAGCTCAAGTTCCAGAATCACTTCTGTGGCCGTGAAAACATTGGGTGATGCTCTTGAAGACACTATGGAACACTGTGAAGAGGGAAGAACAAATCCATATGTGAAGGAGGTTATTTCAGTATTAACCAGAGATGCAGATGTAGTATTGCTTGATGGCTCCACTGGCAGAAAAATTAGCTTCCAGGCAAAACACCCAAAGGAGATGTCTACTGCTATATCTCTATGTATTTTAGGCACGCATTACTCCTTCATTTTAATCAATTTATGTCGTAAGCTCTGAATGAAAATGTTTATGAGAAGGAAAAATGTCACTAGATTCATATTTAAATTCTTATCAATAACGAAAAAGCTATTAGCTTCTTATGAAACTTTTGTGTTGCCTGTAGATGGCATCACATCTGTCTCTGAAGAGTCACAAAAGCATTCCTCAATGCTAGATAGCGCTGTGCAGCCTGAAGATTTGATGCAGAAGGGTTGTATGGATTCACAAATTTTACTTTGTTGTCAGGATGGCTTGCATTTGTTCTCCTTAGGTTCTATAATTCAGGCGCCTTTCTTTTACCTCTCACTACTGCAGCATTTCCTGTTATTCTCCTATATTCGCCAGTTTGTGATAGATTATGTAATTATAGGGCGATATCAACCCTGTACATGAAGTGAAACTTGCTAAACCATGTTCTTGGACTTCCATTCTTAAGAATGACACTGAAAACTACGGACTGGTTTTAGTGTATCAGAATGGATTAGTTGAAATAAGGTAAAGGATTTTATTTGCATCTTTCCTTCCTATCAAACTCTTCTCATGCATACCTTTAGTAGTGAGATGAACATTACTGTCTTACAGACATGTTCTGATTGACCACTTTTGGTGATGGATTTTATTTTTTCCTGAGATCACCAATTATTTTGAGATTCATTTGTCATTGCTAGAGTATTTTATGTATGCTCGTGGAAAATGTAAGATTAATCT
The DNA here is from genome assembly GCF_002878395.1 of Capsicum annuum. Lineage (NCBI taxonomy): Eukaryota > Viridiplantae > Streptophyta > Magnoliopsida > Solanales > Solanaceae > Capsicum > Capsicum annuum. The sequence continues at coordinate 89,674,768 of NC_061116.1, read as the reverse complement.
CTTTCTCCAAAAAAATAAAGAAGAAGAAGAAGAAAGAATGTATGGTTAAAATATCCAATCTCTTGTCAAGTCCTTGCTGGATCTTGAAGTCCTGGGAGAATTGTCATTAACGTCTATACTTGGATGGAATTCCAAGATAAACATGGATAAGACCATAAGTTCTCCTGGTAAAGCGATGATTTCACTGGTTGGTACTTTTTTCACTCTATTTCTCCCTTCCACTTAAAAATATAGATTACTTGTTTAATCCAGATACTGCTTGCCATTTACATTAGGAACTATTCTGTTGTCCATAACATTTCATTAGTATAGTGAAACTATATGTCATATTGAAACCAATAGAACTGCTTAAGACTCTGTGGCACATTCCAGATTATAGTTAGGACAACTTCTGACTCTCATCATAATGCTTCTACTCAGTTTACCAAAGCAACAGAACCAGTGTAATCCCACAAAGTAAGGTCTGGGAAGGGTAGAGAGGCTGTTTGCGATAGACTCTCGGCTCAAGCAAAAAAAAGTCCAAAGCAGTATAGAGAAAGAAATAACGGAAATGAAGGCAGTCATGGCAAAATACCATAGACAACCTGACAAATCATCCTAAACAGTAGTCATAACATTATACAATGATAATCAGTTTATGGTTGTAAATATTTTCTAGACAGTTACAACTAGTTAATGGTCAATGACACTGTTTCAAGGTGTCAAGCAGTTAAGAAAAACCTTGGAAGAATGCAGCAGGATAACTTGGTACGATCTAAGGGGTAATGATAGGCTGCTAAGGGCTCAGGATTGACTTCACTCCTGATTGCGTTTTCGTTATGCTAATAATTTTGCTAGGTGTTTTTTTCAATTTGCAGGTGAACGGATCTGAATTTGCTGTCATTTCACTGTTGGCCTTCGGAAATGATTTCAGGTCTGTCACTCACTTATATTCTGTCTTGCATGGTCATTCCTAAAATACTCAGTCTGAAGCACAGGGTAAGATTGAATCCCGACACATTCATGAGCTTTCTGTTTATGATACAAAGGATGACAATGACCTGTTTATAGGATTCCGGAAGCTTTACCTTCGCTGCATAAGAAATCTCTCATGACTGCTGCAGCTGATGTCAGTATATCCCAACAACAAAAGAAGAAACAGGTTCCTAAAATGTGATACCAGGCTTCTATTATTTGTCTTTTGCTAGACCTCTTATAGAACGTGGTTTTCCGCTTTTTCTAGAATTTTACCAACAATATTTTTGGTGGCATAGTGAAAGGGTTGAAAGGGTTTAAGGAACAGCATGCTGCTGATTACGTCAATGCTCAAGATGCTCTTGTTTTTCATCTGGAAAACATATTCTGTAGATTTCCTTTCTCAGATCCTACAAATGTAGCAGATGACCTTGGAAGCCTGGAACTGAAGTTAGGTATATTTCCGTGGCCCTACTACGCCCGTTTTTGAAAAATGGTTATGGTCCACTTGTACAGATTTTCCTATAACTACCTGTGTTCTTCCATTACAGATGATATTGAAATTGATGAACCTATCCATGTTACTTCATGATCTCTCAGCAGTGATCTTGTCAAAATAGGTATTCTTTATGCGACACAGTAAATGGAATCTTCTTTCCTTCTTCTATCCTTGATGAATTTATTGTTTTATTCCTCTCATCCAGAAAAGGAAACTGATAGACAGGTCGTTGGAAGGTGGTCCTAGTGATGTCAAGCCAATACTAAGAACTCGTGAAGAAATCGTTGCTAAATATAGAAACAAGGGGGTAATACTATCCTACAAATGTCTCACAGTGAATAACTGCATTTTAGCATCTGCATTTACTGACTTGCTCATCACTTGTAGGATGCTGCCTTTGCTGCAGCACAGGCAAAAGACAAGCTTGTCGAGCGTCGGGAGAAACTTGAGGTATGTCTATTTCGAGCAAGTTTCTGTTAACCTACCTCCTGCAATATTCTTGTGCATGTCTTCGTTCTTCTGCTACTATATTGCGCAATGTAATCGATGATTTCTTTTGTAATTTATCTTTTCATTTGTTTAATTTTTTTATTTGAATTAAGGGAAAAAGGGTCAAATTTACCCCTCTATTTTGAAAAATTGGTTAAATATGTCCTTCGTCATACTTTGGGGCCAAATTTACCCCTCTACTTTGAAAAATTGGCTAAATATGTCCTTCGTCATACTTTGGGGCCAAATTTACCCCTCTACTTTGAAAAATTGGCTAAATATACCCTTCGTTATACTTTGGAGCCAAATTTACCCTCGATTTCATACTTTGGGGTCATATTTACCCTCATTGTTAAGAAATTTTTCATTTGTACCCTTTCTTTAACAAAAAAGCCCAAATCAATGTTAAATTGCCAATATTTTAAAAATAAATCACTCTAATTTAATCCGCCCAATCCGACCCACAAAAAATGCACAAACAGTTATACTCCTCCCTCAATTCTGGGTCGAATTTTTTCAAGAAACAAAAATACTTAACTTTCAACGTGCAAAGCTGATAGGTTGTTTACAAATGAACAAAACGTAAAAGGAAATGGGATCATGTAGAAGCATAAGACTAGAGAAAATGTCTATTACAAACTTTGTTCTTATTTGATTATGTTCAAATTTCAAAATTGGGTATGCAATTCTATGTGCATCTAGATTCTAAAACCAGTGAATAAATTTTCTGAGCAAATAAAATGATGAAAAATTTGTATAAATCTAAATTACATATAAAGATATATGAACGAAGAGATGTCACGATTGGCACATAGGGAGACCTCTTAACTCAATCATCCAGAAAAATATCCAATGGCCTAGTCTATTGCATTTAACCGTCAAGTGTCATTTTTTATGAGCTCTACATTGATGTAGATCCATGAACTGAGGGAGTGTGGTCCTTGTTTGTACAAAGAATATTCCAAGTATATTCCAAGTCTTCCAAAGGAAGAAAGAGTCCAAAAACATCAAAAATGAAATATTCTCAAAGAAGAGGACAAGGGGAACACAACAAATTCAAACTCTTTGAGCTTGAAAAAAGTCCAATTCTTGTATTTCTTTCATCCAAAACCGATTACTGCACCTCCAAGTTGAAGAATTGATTGAATAACAAGTTCGAAACAAGCATTCCCCAAAAACGTCAACCATTTAGAAGTTGCCACATCATCAATCCGTCCATTCCCTTTAAGCTCAAATTTTAGAATTCTAAGTTTCTTTTCTTTGATTCTTAGTAGCCGTTTGGCCGTGAAAACTAAAATTTTTCGGAGTTGAAATTGGAGTTGGAGTTGTGTTTGGCCATGTTTTTTTTGAAACTTTTTTTTGACTTTTGAAAAAACTTTTTTAAATATGATTTTATGCCCAACTTTTACAAACTATCAAAATCATCCAACTAAAATTTACCTACTAACGGAAAAAGAACACAATTAGACACTTTTATAAAAATAATTACATATACATGGTCATATTTAATGAGTTTCAATTATGACATATATAATATTTACATTAATAGCCGTTTTCTCATATTTGAAAATTTAAATATGGATGCTATATTAATATATCACTGCTTCCTATTTTTTAGGTAACAAATATGATCTTTCAAACAAATTTATTTTTTTAGGAATTTATTTAATTTATTTACTTTAGTTTTTGTTCCTAAAAAATAGGAAATGATGAGTTGTTATTAAATTTTATGGTGCCGCTAATTTATTTTTTTAATTTTCTTATACATAAAAGATTTTACTGTGTGAATAAATTATTTCTATGTAAAACATACTTTGCATATTTATGGTATATTATATCATATACCATAAATATATAAATATGCTTAGTATGTTTCTTTATACTTTGTATATCTATATATGTGTGTATATATATATATGAAAAATATGTATCACCGATTTTTATTTTTAGCATATATATGGTATAAACTATTTATATTTGAATAGTATAATAAAGATTACACAATATAATATATATAATCAAATTAAAAATGAGAATAATTTGTGGCAGTGGTAAACTAATCTGCTACAACTTTATTAATTCCATAAATATAGAAAACGATTATCCATTATTAATTACACGACTATAATTCCTTAAACGTCCGTATCACAACAGAAAAATTATTATTATATTATAGTAATTAGGATCATTAGCAATAAAATAATGTCTTAAATAAGGGAGAAAATTAAATAAGGGAGAAAAATAATGATGAGAGAGAAAAGAGATATATATTAATTGGGATATCATTAAGTTTGAAATTATAATTATCTTATTCTTTAAAACTGTTATGTACGTAATATTGTTATAAAGAGAGTTTTATGAAAAAATTTAAAATATTGGGGTTATATGTAATAATATTAAAAGTTGGAATTGGAGTTGAAAAATTGTGAAAACACCAAAAACCTATTTTCCCTTTTCAGAAAAAAATTTTGAAATTATTTTTCGAATTTTCATGGCCAAACACCACAATTTCCAATTCTGAAAAAAAATTCGAAAAAGAAGGAAAATTTTTCATGGTCAAACAGGCCCTTAGTTTCATTTCTTGATTCTAATACTAATTAGCAACTATTAATCACCTACTAGGTTGTGAATTAGGGCTCGTTTGGCCATGAAAATTTTTCCCTTTTTTTCGAAAAAATTTTCCGGAGTTGGAAATTGTGGTGTTTGGCCATGAAAATTTGGAAAATTTTTCTGAAAAGGGAAAATAGGTTTTTGTTGTTTTCACAATTTTCCAACTCCAATTCCAACTTTAATTATTATTACAAATAACCCCAATCTTTTAAATTTTTACATAAAGCTCTCCTTATAACATTACTTTTTCAATATTACGTATATAGCAGTTTTAAAGAATAAGATAATTATAATTTCAAACTTAATGCTATCCTAATTAATATATATCTCTTTTTCTCTCTCATCATTATTTTTATCCCTTATTTAAGACATTATTTTACTGTTAATTTATATTTATACCCATAAATATATAAAGTATTATATTTATAATAGAAATATACAAAGTATGTTATATATAAAGTTTATATCATGTATATACCATATACACACATATATAAATATACAAAGTATTAAGAAATATACTAAGCATATTTATAATATAAATATACAAAGTATGTTATATATGAAGTTTATATCATGTATATACCATATATAAAAATACAAAGTATAAAGAAACATACCTAAGAATATTTATATATAATATACTATAAATATGCAAAGCCTGTTTTACATAGAAATAATTTAGTCACACAGTAAAATCTTTCGTGTATAAGAAAATTAAAGAAATAAATTAGCGACACCCTAAAATTTAATAACAACTCATCATTTTCTATTTTTTAGGAATGAAAAATGAAGGAAATAAACTAAATAAATTCCTAAAAAAATAAATTTGTTTGAAAGATAATATTTGTTACCTAAAAAATAGGAAGTAGTGATCTGTTAATATAACATCCATATTTAAATATTTAAAATTTTCAAATATGAGAAAACAACTATTAATGTAAATATTATATATGTCATAATTGAAATTCATTAAATATGGCCATGTATATGTAATTATTTTTATAATAGTGGCTAATTGTGTTCTTTTTCTATTAGTAGGTAAATTTTAGTTGGGTGATTTTGATAGTTTGTAAAAGTTAGGGCATAAAATCATATTTTAAAAAGTTTTTTCAAAAGTCAAAAAAAAAAAATCAAAAAAGACATGGTCAAACACAACTCCAATTTCAACTCCAACTCCGAAAAATTTTAGTTTTCATGGTCAAACGGCTACTTAGTCTTTTTGAATTTGTTTCCTTCTTGTCATCCTTCCTTGTGTGCTTTTTCGTTGTAACTTCTTGATTCACGTCCTACGTAATTTTGTTTATTTGAGTCTTTCAAACAAGAATCCACTCCGACCTCAAGCCACAATTGGTACCAAGCCATCTCATTAGAGGACAAACGAGCTATCAACACTTACGACGTCAATTGAGTGATAATCAAAGGTGTGAACTTTGAGAGCTTGTGAGGTTGATTTCCTAACCTGTAACTTGTTTGTTGTTTTTGTTTTTGGTTTATTATTTCTTTTGATAGGTGGAATGGCGGATGAAGGTGAGATGCCTAGTTGGGCTAGATCCCTCTTGGAAAATGTGATGCTATGAATAGCCGATTGGACAAAATGATAGATCGTCTAAGCTTTCCTACATCCACCTTTCCCAATCCACCAAATCTTCAAGCTCCTTTGAGTGGACATGCTCCAAATGAACTTCAAGGTAACAAAGCTAACTCTTGCACTCTAGTGAATGAGGCTAGTAGCCAACTAAGTGTGAATGATAGCTTATCTTTAGGTAAGCCTAATGTCTCTTTACTTCATGATGATAATGTACAACTTGAGATTGTGGATTTACTAGTTGATCCTAATGATGACAAAATTGACTCTTCTAGCAAGATCAATTTGTGTCCACCTATGTGTGAATCGAGTCCATCACTTGGGAATGTTTATGAGGTGTTTAAAGGACCTCAAGTGATTGGTGATATTGAAAAGGTTGGTCGATTGAATGGGAGTGACCCTCTAATTGTTTTTGTTGTTGATCATGCTAGTATAGAGGGTACAAATGATTGTATTAGTTGTAATCTTGAGGGAAAGAAGTGTTTCCTAAACCCATATCTAGACACTCCACCCATTTGATCCAGTGATCATTTGAAATATAGTGGTTCTTCTCTACATCACTTGGTGCTTGGGCAAGAAGACGAGCCAACCATGGGTGAGGTTGTTGGAACTACTCCCTATGATGGAAAGTCTTTCTTGGAGATTTCTAATCTACTTGAGAGGCCAAAGTTGTGTAAGGAAAGGGCCTCTAACAAAGTTGAGTGCTATAGAGGGGTTATGAGCATATTGAGACTTGGAATCCATGTGAGCCTTCAAGAGAGGCTGATTGATTACCATGGTTTCTCTAGCATACCCCTTTGTTCAAAGCTTTTGAAATGACCAAGTAGTTCTTACTTTTCTAGGTTATACACCCTTGATTGATCATTTTGATGCTTGGTTATATCAAAAGTGTGTGCAACCGTGGCATGATGTTTTGAATAGTTGTGCTAACCCTAACCCTCATGCCATGAGGATAGTGTGTTTGCTTGTCTCCTACTGTTTTGCAAGGTTTGGATTCGAGGACTAATCATTTTCAAGAAGGGGAGGATGATACAAGCCAAAAGGGCCTTAAAGCTTTTGGTTACATCTTTCAAGGCCAATACAAAGAGGATCATGCCATGATCAAGCCTAGAGCTCAAGGATGTATACGGTGGACCTTTTTTAGATTTCTAAGCCCACAATGCCGCGTGTGGATTATTGCTTGGAGGGCTTGAAGTATGCTTTGAAGAGCCCGTGTGGGTTATTTTGGAAATAGGCACTTTTGGGCTATTTCTTGTAATAGGCTATCTTAGGCAAAGGCAACACTATAAAGATGTGCCTTAACCATTTCATTTGCAACTTGGATGATATTTTGAGAGAATACTCTTTAAGAGTGAATTGTAAGTGTGAGATCACTTGTGGAATCGTTTGTGTTGGTTACTTGTTTAGAAACATGGGTTGCTTGGGAATTTCAATTCCCTTAAGGTTCACGTAAGAAGTTGGTGTTTGTTTATATGAGTCTTAGGGGTCTTAGCATTTGATGCACGTTTTGGTTCTTATTTCTTGTATTCTCTTATGTCAACTTATCTATCTTTCCATTCTTGCACGTTTTGAGTTTTACATCTTGTTCTCGGTTTGTCTTAGTGTTCTTTGCTTGTTTTCGTGTTTCATAGATAGATTTGTATCATCAAGTAAGTCTCTAAAGTTGTGTTGAGCACCTCAGTTTGACCATCAGTCTGAGGATGGAAAGTTGTGGATCTCTGCAATTGCACTCCTTAAAGTGTAAAAAGCTCTTGCCTAAAGAAGCTTAAGAACACATGATCTATATCACTTGTCATGGTCACTGGCATACCATAAGCTTAAAAATAAGGTCCAATTAATATTGGCTACTAAGAGCAATATAAGGATGGTGCAAGCATAAGAAACGACCATACTTGCTTAGTCTGTCAACCACAACCAATATGACATCTTTTTCATTAGATTTAGAAAGACCTTCAATGAAATTCAAGCAAACATCAATCCCCGCACCTTCAGGAATAGGAAGAGGTTGCAAATAACCAGGATAAGCAGTTGCCTCATACTTGTTTCTTTGGCATATGTCATATTGTTGTACAAAAGATCTAACATCCTGCAAAAGGGATTTCCAATAGAATAATGATTGCAATCTCCAAGTAGTAGCATCCATCCTTGAGGAGTGTTATGCCACAATTTCGTGATCTTCCTTTTCAATTGTGGATCATCACTCACCACCAATCTACCTTTCCATCGTTGTTGTTCATGACACCAAGTATAGTGCTTAAAAGGTTGAACCTGCAAGCTTGTAATAATTTCCTGCAATTGAGGATCTTGTATCCAACTCTCTTTAATTTCATCATATAGAACATCATGGGGAGACAAAATGGATATAGCCAAGAGTTTCGCATCAGGCATTCTAGATAAGGCATCACCAACCTTGTTCTCAGACCCCCTTTTATACTCAATAGAGAAATCAAAAGCCATGAGTTTAGAAATTCCTGCAACTTGAAAGTCAGTGTGTATTTGCTGGTTTAACAGATGTTTTAAGGCCTTCTGATAAGTCCTAACAACAAAGTGTCTCCCCAGCAAGTAATGAGACCACTTTGTAACAATAAATATAAGAGCCAACAACTCCCTGTCATACCCAGGCATGGTTGTTTTGGCGCCAAGGTTTTACTGATATATGCAATGGGGTGATCCTGTTACATTAACATGGCACCGATTCCCTTTCCACTTGCATCAGTCTTAACCACAAAGGGCAAGGAATAATTAGGCATAGCCAACACAAGTGCAGAAACTAGAGCTTATTTAAGTGCATGGAATGTTATAGTAGCCTGTTCAGACCAATTGAATCCTTCCTTTTTCAACAGCTCATGTAGTGGTCTATAAATAGCACCAAAGCCTTGAATAAATCTCCTATAGTATCCAGCAAGACCTAAGAAACCCCCTCAATTGCTTGATGCTTCTTGGAAGTGGTTATTGTTACACAACACTGATCTTTTTAGGACCAGTTGAAACACCTTCGGCACTTATGTAATGGCCTAAGTATTCTACCTTATCCACACCAAATGCACACTTGGACATCTTTGAATACAATTGATATTGCTTCATCAATTCAAATACAGCGTTAATGTGTGCAACATGATCATTCAAAGTCTTACTATAGATGAGTATGTCATCAAAGAACACAAGAACTGATTTCTTCAGTAGAGGTTTAAAAACAACATTTATCAACTCTTGAAAGGAAGAGGGTGCATTAGTTGAGCCAAAAGGCATTACTAAAAACTCATAGTGACCTTTATGAGTCTTAAAAGCAGTTTTATTAGTATTATTTTTGTCCATTCTCAGCTGATGATACCCTGCCCTCAAATCTATTTTGGAAAACAACACAACAGCCCCTAATTCATCAAATAAGTCTTCAATCATAAGTATAGGGAACTTATCTTTGATAGTCAACTGATTCAAGCTTCTATAATCCACACAAAGCCTCTATATACCATCTTTTTTCCCTCATCACGGGAGAAACATAAGGGCTAGTACTATGTTGTAGTACCCCTTGTTCCATCATTTCTTGGACAAGTTTCTCAATGATATCCTTTTTTAAAGCAGGAGAAGGTCTTTTACTGACTGTATTAACAGAATCAATCAATGGAATTCTGTGGTCAAATGCACCTCTGTGTGGAGGTAGTGTGCTAGGTATTTCAAACAAACAAAAGTACTGCTTAAGTAGAAAATTTAAAGTGGGATTTATACCAGTAGATGAAGTAGCTTAGATATTGTAACAATTAGTGTCAGTTGTTGTACTATCCACCAGTGATAACATAAACAATTGAGCAACTTGTGCATCTTGTTTAATCACCTCCTTTGCCTTAGCAGACTTACGTTTATCAATAGCTCCTCTCAACACATGTTTTTTGCCCTTGTAAACAAATTCAATTGCTCTGTTCTTGAAATCAAATAGTATCCTTCCCAATGTGCTTATCCACTGAACTCCCAACATAATATCCATATTCCCTAAAGGTAATAACAGAAAGTCTGAAGAGAAGGTGGTACCTTGTAGTAACCACTGTAGATTTTTGTACACAACAGCAATCTACACTTTTATACTATTTATTATTGATAGATTGTTCCACTATAGGATCAGCCCAACAACCTAACCTTGTGGCTATAGATTGATCAATGAAATTATGTGTACTCTAGTGTCAATTAACACTTGTAAGGGCTTTTTCTCATGATACCCTGTGACTCTAATAGTTTGATAACCAGAAACACCACTAAAAGCCTGAAGTGATATAGTCATACATTCTTCAGGTTCATTCAGCAATTAGTGCACTACATCCCCATCACTTATCGTTGCAGTATCTTCATCTTCCAATACCTTTACCATATATAGTTGCTTCTTACTTCTACAGTTATGTCCTTGTACATAAAGTTCATCATAGAAAAAACAAAGTCCTTTTGCCTTTTTCTCATTCATTTCAGCAGCAGAAAGTCTTGCTTTCTACCGAGGAATTTACTAACAGCATTTTGATGTATCATCTGACTAGTCATCTAGTCATCTAATTAGTCTCAACATTCTTCTTAACTACGGGTGTGTTAGTAGAGAGTATTGGCTGAAATGAAGGTTTAGGGGTAGGTAATAGGCCTGGCATCTTGAAAACCCAAGATTGAACTTGAGCTACAAAAACCTTTTCTTGCAATCTAGTGATTTTGTAGGCGTGGTGAAGTGTTCTTGGAGTCTGAATCCTAAAAGCTTTGTTATGTATAGGTTTCAACCCTTCTAAGTAACACCTTAAGTCATTTTCATCAGACAAATTAACCCATATAACAACCTGTGAAACTCAGCTTGATAAGCCTTCACACTACAAGTTTGTTGTAAATTCTTAATAGCTTTCATGGGATCTTCAAAACTATCACCGAATCTATCATTAATGGTCAGTTCATACTCAGACCAAGAAGGATCTTTTGCATCAGTTCTAGCTCTCATATATGACCTATGCCAGGCTATAGCATCACCATCTAGATGAATTGAAGCTACCCTAACCATTTGATCAGGTGGAACCTCATCCATGGCAAAAAAAACTGGTCCACCTTATACAACCAGGTTCGCAAATCATGGCCAGAAAATCGAGGGAATTTAATCTTAGAATAACGAGTAAGAAATTTACCACTAGAAATTTCAAAATTCTCTGTTCTGCTGGGAACAACCTTGCCCTCTTAGTTCATCACCACCTGCTAAAGATTCAGCCCTGCCTTCATTTATACCTCTTTCTAGTTGATTCCAATTCCCCAAGGCTTATTTAATCTCCATTAATTCTTTATCTATACGCGCATTTCGATCATTCATGCTCAACATTCTATCCATCAATTTTTGCAATTGATCTTGGATTTGTGATGATTTCCCATCAACCTCTTTTGTTGATTTATCCACGTTTTTATCACGCACAACCATGATTATTCAGCCGAGAATCACGAGCTCTGATACCAATTGATGCACCTTGATGAACTAAATCAATCCAGGAGGTTAACCTCGGGGAAGGAGGAAGCTAAGACCAGGGTATTTAACCGAGAAAAATAGCTAACTTGAGAAGAATAAGAGGAAAGGAGAATTGTATTATGATTTCTGAATTGCTTTTGAATCATTACACATGAGTATTTTTAGCTAATCATTGATCAATAACTGCCTAACTAACTCTTGGATTCTGCTACAGTAATTTTGTTACAACAGTAAAAGTAGTAAAAGCAGCCAACTGCTACAATACTTTTAACATATTAACTAACTTTTGAGTCCTAACTAACTTTTGAGTCATAATTGCTTTTTCCTCTTCTTAACCTGCTATACTTGTATCAGTTATCAACTTCGCTCAAAATTATTGTTAGAACAATATGGTCATATACTATCACATGTTCCGTCACTGTTTTCACTTACTTTTATACGTTGTTAAATACTAAAACACGATTCAAGATAAAATATTTATTTCCCTAAAAAGCCAGACCCATCTTTTCCATAGGTGTCTTTAACTTCTACCATCTTTTTCTAGTAAAATTTGCTTAATACTCACAGTCATGCTCAGTTCTGATGCCTCCTCCACATACTTTCCTATAACTGTCTTTGACCAGAGGCTCAGTAAAAACATTGAAGAACTACAAAGTGGTGCCGAGAACTTTGCGTATCTTGCAGGTGCTCTTGTCAAGGCCATGGAGAAACGCAAGTGGTGGAACCTGTAATAGTAAGGTTAACAGACACACGATAATATTAAAATATTATTTTTAATCGTTCCATATTGAAATGTCTTGTTCGACATATTAAATCACATTACTCACATTACCTTAAAAAAAAAAAGTTCAACTATCATATTATTTTTTGATGAAATTTGGAGAAAAAAAAATCTAACCCCCCCTACCCCCACCCCCACCCCCACCTCCAATCTCAATTTTTAAAAATAAAAATAAAGATAAAAATTCTAAATCCCACACCCCCAAACTAAATTATACGAAAAAATAATTATGTAATTACAAAAAAAATTAAGTTTGATATTTTACTTTATTATACTATCACAATTAAAAAATATAATATTACAACCTCCCCCCCTCCCCAACTAAATCTATATAATTAAAACAATTATGTAAATGCAAAAAAAAAAAAATTATGTCTTGGGTTTTTCTTTATTATATTGTTTATAATTTAAAGATTTCTTTTTTGGTAAATCATTTAAAGATTTCAGAGTGATAATAACAATTTAAATTTTTATCATATTGTTCTCTCATCTCTTTTGTTTAAAATTTATAAATAATACATGTACATCTAATTGATTGTTTTTATACCCATGTTATATTACCTTAAAAAAGTTGAACGATTATAATATTTTTTAATGAAATGTGGAAAAAGTTTCTACCCCCCCCCCCCCAAAAAAAAACCCCACCCCAATCCCCCACCTCTAACAAAATTAATACGAGAAAACAATCATGTAATTGTAAATATATATATATATATATATTATATTCTTCTTTATTATATTAACACAATTAAAAAAATATTAGGTTGTTAATATTTGACATTTTTCCCACCTCTTTGCAAGACAATAATAACAACAAAAAATCACTAAAAAATAAAAACAACTCTCAAGAAAACTTCTTCATAAATTAAATAATAGAAAAAAGTATTAATTTGAAGCCAATTATTATTGGTCCACTTTTTATATTTAAAAGGTGTTACTATTTGTAATGAGAGACGAAGAACTGCGAGAAATGGGATAACATCAATTTATATTTCACAAACTGCAACTAAAAATAAACTCTTATAATTTTTTTTAAAAAAAACATGTGTGTAAAACAAAAAATATTTTAACAAATGGATAAAAGTCATTAATTGTTACACATTATTTCCTCCTTTTCAATAAAATATATATATATATATATATATATATATATATATATATATATATCAAAAAAATATTTTAACAAATGGATAAAGGTCATTAATTGTTATACATTATTTCCTCCTTTTTAAAATAACTGACAGATTTAAGATCGCGCAATACTTAAAAGAATAGTTAATTAAAAATATGCTTTGACTGATATATTTCTTATTAACTATTTGTTCTTTATTAACTTTAGAATAATTAATGATAACGTAGAATTAAAAAAAAATTAGTTAATATTTTTTTATCTTTTAAATTGGCTATTATTTTGAGGCAAATATTTTTAGTAAATATGTCAACTATTTTTTTTATGATTGTAATTTTTGGACTTGCTTTCGTGTAGACATGTCAACTATTTTGAGACGGAGAAAGTTGTATCACTTTTGTAGTATCACTTTTGAATGATATGTTATGAATATAATATTAATATTTAACTTTTAATTAGCATGCCACTTGATTTAATATAATTATCCACTACTTTTATTTAATACATTATAAATTCTTATTCCTTATATATGTCCGTTTTATTATTTATTTTCACAATTTTTAAAATATCTAAATTTGTTAATAATATTTTTGAATATCATTTATTAACTTTATTTTATTTTTAAATTAAAATTCAATATCCTCACCATACATCTACCCTCCCCTTTTTGTACATAGACCATAAGTTTTCTGTTTTTAATTAATATTTTACTAATTTATCACCTTACTTAATTTTGAAATATAATTTTCTATTCAAAATGAAATCTTAATTTAATATTATTTAAATAATTTATTAAATTTCACAGTTACCTCGTCATTATATGAAGTCTCAATAATTATTTTTGTTTCACAATTCATATTCAACATGTTACATTAGTTATAATTAATCTATGCAAACACATTCAAACAATTTTAAATAGAATTCAACCACATATACAAAAATATCTAATCCCTCAATAAAAATAGTTTTATCTTAACATTTGTATAATTTTTATGACAACTACTAAATAATTCGATCTTAATTTCGAATATATAACAAATCAGATCAATTAAATAGTTTCAATTTAAAACTACAAAAAATATGTTATAAAAATTTCAAACAAAGTATTTTTTTTAATAATTATCTTTTAATTTGCATTAATAGTATATCAATTTTAATAAATTTATTATTAGTTACTTTTAATTATTTTACCATTTGAATTTCTATGCTTCAAATAAATGGAAAAGTTACCCTAATTAAAACCACTTATAATAATAATGTAGTCATCTCTATTTCTTTTCTTGAATCATGTAAATACTGAACAAATTTTCCTTTCAAAATTCCTAAAAATAACGAAATTTAAAGTTAAATTAGTTCAGATAAGTGAAAATACTTATCTGGCCATTTGTAGACTTTTTAAAATTTGAGATAATAATACTTATTTTTTAATTATTATTATTATTATTATTATTATTATTATTATTATTATTCAGGGACATCCGACATTAATGCCAAAATTGGACTCATAACTGCAGTATCTTAACATATAGAACTCTGCAACAATGGAGGTTTACAATTCTTATTAATAACAAGATGTCATTTCATACATGTAACATATTCTGTTATAGTTCAACACTAGGAATTTAGCCCATCATAGGCTAGAGAAAATAAAGTTTAAATTAAATTTAAAACAAAATAAAATTTAAATTAACCTTAAGACGGATGGATTGTGCTCAGAAGCAAAGATCTTTTATTCCACACTCAGAATATTTTTTACAAGAGAGGGTGAGAGAGTACAAAAAAAGAGGGGTGTTGAAAACCCTGTTTCTAAAAAATGGGAACTTTCGAGACTTTAGGTCTCAAACAAGTTGTTAAAAAAACTGAAGAGACACTTACAGTAGATAGTGATCAGGCTACTTTCAAATTATTATCTAAAAGTGATTTTGCTCTATATCGTGAAACATGTAAGTTTGTGCATATTGGTTTAATTCAGGTCACATTTAAACCACTTACCCTGAGAGGTTTTCTAGAAAGCTTTATTGCAATTTTAAGAGATGGTAGAAATAAAAATTGGAAGAAGTCTCTTATTGGGACAGTCCAAACAAGATTTGACTTATGACCAAGGTTAACTAACACATAAACAGTGAAGCGATCCGGTTCTCTTTAATAATACTTGAATACGAAGGGACCTCATTATCCCTTGTTTTTTCAGAAAGCTAAGTGTCCTTTACTATTCATAAATGACTCTTACTTTTTCATTAAGCGGATTTCATTTTGTCTGCCATCATAGCTTGTAATAATTTCAACATTGGCGGGGCCCTCCATGTTCTTATGTCATTTTTTCCCCTTGTTTTTTGCAGTGCTGAAAGATTCTTCCATGGTTGTTTGAAATTTTCGCAAAAAATCATCCAGATCTATTTCTTCATCACTCTGGATATCCTGTGACTCACCAACCAAGCAATCTCCTGCAGAAGAAATGAACATATCTGAAGTGTACTCTTGATCAAGATTTTTCAATAAATCCTTTTTGACTTCTTCCATAAGGATGCCAAAATCTCAGCTTTGGTCATTGCCCTTCTTCATTTGAAGCTTTCTAGTGATGTTATTGAAAGGGCTAAGCTCTTCTTGTTCATGAGGAGAATCCATTTCTTTTTACCGCCTATATTTTGCAACAGTCATCTTTTTGATCCAATTAGTTGGTGACCATGGACATAGGCATGGTAGATTTTCAACTTTAGCCTTAATATTTCTTACTGCAGTAGTATGGCTCGCAGACCATGCTTTAGGATTTTCTTTTATTCTATCATACAAGATAGTTGTATCTTGCCACACAGTAATTTTATCATTGTCTACATTGATGACATTCTGGGGTTCTCAAAGAATGTAGAAACACATTTCAAACATCTAGATCTTTTTAGAAAGATCATTATAAAAAATGGCTTAGTAATTTCGAGGGAATACTGAGTTGTATGAACGCAACAAAACAGAGAAAGTCATAATTTTCCTCGAAAATCATTATCTTAAATGGAAAGATAATCCTTGGCAGTTGATGCAAAGGTATTTGGATAATACGTTTTATGTTACGATATCTTACAAATATCGCAAACATTATCAATCCATATTATCTGCAATGGGTTCTGCGGAAATCCAACATTTATATGCTAATGAAGCAGTCAAAAAGGATTATAGTTATTCTAAAATTATAATCAAACAGATTTTGACTCATGAAGAATGGGGCTTGAGTACCCTAAAAGAAAGAGAATATATACATCCCGAACAACAGAAAGTTGCTGTAAAATATAATTACTGAGATTATATGGAAAGCTTTGATAAGGTTTTCTTATGTGAGAATCCTGAGAGATCTCATTCATGGTTTGCTAAAATATATGCAAATGTGCACAAACAAAGCATACCAAATTGGTTTGCTAAATGGTGGATCTTTCATGGTCCTCACCAAAGATATTGCCTGAGTCATTTAAAAGTCTGTACAAGGACTGGATAGAAGTACCACCAATACTTCTAAAAATGCAAAAAGATAATACATATTTTGAAGGAATATCTATGATGTATTTCTTTATTGAATTTTCAATTCTGTGGATTTTGAAGTGGTCCATGGAGGTAAAATCAAATTATGATAATTTACCATATTTGATGCGGGTTTATTATACAAAATTTTGGAGTAAATTAAATCGGTTTAAAAATTCTTGATATATTTGTTCATCTGTATTCATACCAGAAGAACTTGAGCTTATAATGCTTGAGGATATCAGCCTCTGATTTCCAATTTAGGCGAGGACATTACCTCTGCCTTTTGGTGAATTTCTTCCACCTCTTCCTCTAAACGAAGAAGAAGATCCTCGTGAGGCCTTCCTGAAATCCATAAGAGAAAACATTAGCTTAAAAATTCACGAGTTAAAAAATTGGGTAGACTGTTATCAGATGGGACTAACAAAGCCTGCCATCTTGCAAACATTTGCTTAGAAAAATCATGTTTAAAATCATTATTAAAGATAAATTTTGCAGCTTGACAATCAGTCCTAATTAGGAACTTTTGATTATAAAGATCGTTTTTAAATTTAAGAACACTTTTAACTATAGCAAGAATTTCTTTAGCTATAGTTGCAGAATTTTTTTGGCTGGCACACCATTTTCCCGAATATTATTGAATAATATGAACACATTTTTCTTCAGTTGCAGATATTTCTGGGAAGTCTAAATTATATATCTCCTTTTGTGGAAGATCTGGAAAAAGATACAACTATCTTGTATGATAGAATTTACTAGGCGACCTATAAAATAGGATGAAATTGATTTCCTAAAAGAATGGATCCTTGAGGATGCAGCTCCTCCTCAAACAGATCTCAATAAAGAGATTTTAGAGGTAGAACAATCCGCTGATGGTACTGTTCGAATCAGATTTTTTTATTCATTACCTCTGTTAAATAGAGCTGATGATTTGCGTGTTGCAACATCATCGAGATTAACAAGATCAACATCTGCATACATATCTCCTGTTGATTATATTCTTAGATCTCCCTCTAGAGCTTCTACATCCCATATTAGAGAAAGCACTAAAATGAATAGCATCAGGATTGATAATGATAATATTGTTACTGCAATTCCTGATATGGATCAAACTGAGTCCAAAATGGAATTTCCAACTGGTTTGAAATGAATCACAACCAAATTAATTTTATTCTAGGATCTCTGGCAAGGAAAAAAAATTCTGAAGAATTCTATAAACCTAGATGGGAATTGTTCCGAACATGGTTTTTACAAAACTTTAGCAAAGAAGAAAAAACTACTTTCCAGGAAGAATTTTATGCAGATCTTTCTGTGCATAATAAAATAATTGCTTTTGTGCCCTGGTTTATGGACAGATATGTGGATAATTATATTTCTATGCTAGCTAGGGAGTTAAAATTACCTACTGGAGAAACTACCACTTCAGCATTCCCTCCCCAGCAGTCCTTTCAAATCGAAAAAGACAACAAGGTAGTTCATTTTACAGCTTTTGCTAAGCTGATGGATAATGATATTGCCCTAATAACTTCCCAAAATGTCAATACAATTCTCAAATACCATAACTATGCTAACTATTATATGAGCATCTTAGGAGAGCAAATAATTTCTATACATGAGAAAATTAATAAGGTCCTATCTGATTAAAAATGATAGAGCTTAGTAATACTAAGCAACTAGGCCTTAAACTTAAGGACCCTGAGGTCCTGGCTACTCCAACCATCCAACATCCCCCTGAAATCTAAGATTTCAAGTTATCTAGTGACTTAGATAATATCAAAAAGTTGCTAGAAGAAAAATTTCGTGGATTAAAGACAAATCCTATCCACGGTGAAAATTTTGTAGGAGACAATGGTGGGCATGCTACTCCTATTGAGATAAATAAGATCTCAGATAAATTTGCTAGAAATCCTACCCAAAAGATGTTTTATTATCCTAGTCCAACTCTTCAGGATGTTCTATTTGAAGAACAAGGATTATATATCCCTAATAGTTTCAGAGGTGATGAAATCTACGAGTGGAATGTACATGGCTTATCTGATAGACAGATATCTACAATGGTACATAGAATGTTGATGTACAGTACCATATGTAAAGCCCTTCTGAAAACTAATGATAGGGACATTGCCGAAATGATTATGGCAGGCTTTACTGGTCAGCTTAAAGGCTGGTGGGATAATTATCTTACCCAAGACCAAAAAAACAAAATTATCCAGTCTATAATAAAGAGAGAAGATGGCCAAAAGGTTATGAACTTTGTTTATACTTTAATTATTAATATTATTGAGCACTTCTCTGGAAGATGGTCCGATAATAGTGAAAGTATTAGGACTCTGCTCCAAAATCTTAGATGTAAGACTTTGACATCTTGGAGATGGTATAAAGATATCTTCCTTTCTAGAGTGATGGAATTACCTGAGAGTAATAGTTCTCATTGAAAGTCCAAGTTTATAGATGGTCTTCCCATGTTATTTGCTGAAAAAATTAGGAAAACCCTTAGAGGTTCTAATTTAAGTATTAACTATGAGGCTTCCACCTATGGTAACCTTATAAAGGTTTTTACTCAAGAAGGTTTAGCTTTATGTAGTGAGATTAAGTTAAACCAACATATTAAGAAGTATCGTCTTACTGAGAGACAACAGCTGGCAGAATTTTATGAGCAATTTGCTATAGATATTCTCAAAACCTCTAGAGAATATCATAAGAGTAAGAAAAAGTACTCTGAGGATAAAAAGTCTAAAAAGATTGACAAAAAGGAAAAAAGAAAAAAGGATTACAAATCCAAAAAGGCTTATAGAAAAGCCAAGAAGACCAACACTTGTTACCGATGTGGTAGATTTGGTCACTTTGCAAAAGATTGCAAAGTAAAAAGCAAGATCAAGAGTCTCACTATTGACAATGATATTAAAGACTCTCTGTGTAAGATTTTGCTCAATTCCTCTCCAGAAAACTACAGTCCGGACCATGGTGATAATGAGGAAAATGATTCAATCGATGAGGACCTGCGAGTTCTCCATCAAGAAGACTATATGCCTTCAGATGATGAGTGCATACCTTGCCAAGAAGGACAACCTTGTACAAACAAAGAGGAGGAGGATGTTTTATATAACATCATATCCCAATTTCAAGATATAGAAATTAATGTCTTGAAAGATGACAAATTAGTAGATCTACTAGAAATGCTAAAAGACCTAGGTAAGCAGGATGATAAGCCATCCACCAATTCTTCCCCTATTTAGGAGGAAATGCATATTATTTCCTCCCAAAAAGGTCCTTATACCATGACTGGAGTTAATAAACTTTTAAGGGAAAGACAGAAGGTTGAAGCTATTCCAGCAACAACCAAGGACCTGAAAAATGAGATAAATAGTCTCAAGAAGGAAATATCTTTACTTAAGAGTCATAATTTGGCATTAGATCAAAGGGTTTCTGCTTTACAAAACCCAAAATTATTACCTGCTAAGGATAGCCAAACTCTCCCTGATGGAGATTTTCTTAAAACCTTAGAAAGAGCTGCTCACCAACACTTCTATGCTAAGATCACCCTTCTTATTGATTACAACTATAAGAAGGAATTTGCAACTCTCATTGACAGTGGGGCAAGCTGTAACTGCATTCAAGAAGGTATGATACCTTCAAGATATTTTGAAAAGACCACTAATACTGTGAGGAATGCAAGTGGTCAGAAAATAAGAGTCGAATATAGAATCCCTAAAGCGTACATTTGCAAAAATAAAGTTTGTATGCCTGAAACTTTTGTTTTAGTTAAAGATATTACTGATGATCTTATCTTAGGGAAACCTTAGTTTCTACATTTGTATCTGTTAGTCCGTTGGGATGAAAAAGGTATCATTGGAACCTTTAATAATAAATATATTCAGTTTGAATGGTGTGATCCACCCTATATCGGATATTTAAATTTGATTAAAGAAAAGATTATTTCAAAAAATAGGCAAATGGAATTTTTGAAAAATGAAATTTTCAGTTTGACTGTCAATGAAACTCTTCAAAAACCAAAATTACTTAAAAAAATTGAGTTTCTAAAAAATCAGTTGTCAATGCAAATTTGTGGGGATCATCCAAATGCGTTTTGGCAAAGGAAACAACATGTTGTTAGTCCCCCATATGAAAAATATTTCCAAGAAGGTAATATACCGACTAAGGCCAGACCTTGTCAAATGAATTCTGACTATTTAGAATTATGTAAAAAAGAAATTGCATCTCTTTTGCATAAGGGCCTGATTCGACCATCTAAGTCTCCATGGTCATGTATTGCTTTTTATGTGAATAAGCATGCAGAATAAGAACGAGGAGTTCTGAGGTTAGTTATCAATTACAAACCTTTGAATAAAGTCCTTAAATGGATTAGATATCCAATTCTCAATAAGAAGGATTTATTAGATCGTTTGTATGATGCTCTAATATTTTCAAAATTTGATCTGAAATCAGGTTATTGGCAAATCCAGATATTAGAAACTGAGAAATATAAAACTTCTTTCAATGTTCCAATGGAACAATTTGAATGGAATGTCATGCCTTTTGGACTGAAGAATGCTCCTTCAGAGTTTCAGAATATCATGAATGATATTTCTAACATATAACATATTCTCTCTTTACTACAGACTAAATGATTTTGGTTTTTTGATCTTGGGTAATATAATTATCCCACCAGCCTTTAAGCTGACCAGTAAAACCTGTCGTAATAATTTTGGCAATGCCCCTATCATTAGTTTTTGGAAGGGTTTTACATATGGTACTATACATCAACATTATATGTACCATTGTAGATATCTGTCTATCAGATAAGCCATCTACATTCCACTCATAGATTTCATCACCTCTGAAACTATTGGGGACATATAATCCTTGTTCTTCAAATAGAACATCTTGAGGAGTTGGTTTAGGATAATAAAACATCTTTTGGGTAGTCTTTCTAGCAAATTTATCTGAGATATTATTTATCTCAACAGAAGTAGCATGCCCACCATTGTCTCCTGCAAAATTTTCATCGTGTATAGGATTTATCTTTAATCCATGAAATTTTTCTTCTAGCAACATTTTTATATTATCTAAGTCACTAGATAACTTAAAATCTTGGATTTCAGGGAGAGGTTGGATGGTTGGAGTAGCTAGGACCTTAAAGTCCTTAAGTTTAAGGTCTAGTTGCTTAGTATTACTAAGATCTATCCTTTTTAAATCAGATAGGACCTTATCAATTTTCTCATGTATAGAAATTATTTGCTCTCCCAAGATACTCATATAATAGTTAGCATAGTTTTGTTGTTTTAGCATTGTATTGACATTTTGGGCAGTTATTAGGGAAGTATCATTATCCATCAGCTTAGTAAAAGCTGTAAAATGAACTACCTTGTTGTCTTTTTCGATTTGAAAGGACTGCTGGGGAGGGAATACTGAAGTAGTAATTTCTCCAGTAGGTAGTTTAAACTCCCTAGCTAGCATGGAAATATAATTATCCATATATCTGGCCATAAATCAGGGCACAAAAGCAATTATTTTATTATGCACAGAAAGATCTGCATAAAATTCTTCCTGGAAAGCAGTTTTTTCTTCTTTGCTAAATTTTGAAAAAACCATGGTCAGAACAACTCCCATCTAGGTTTATAGAACTCTTCAAAAATTCTTTTCCTTTCTAGAGACCCTGGACTAAAATTAATTTGGTTGTGATTCATTTTAAATCAGTTAGAAATTTCAGTTTGGACTAAGTTAGATCCATATCAGGAATTGCAGTAACAATATTATCATTATCAATCCTGATGATATTCATTCTAGTGCTTTCTCCAATCTGAGATGTAGAAGCTCTAGAGGGAATCTAACAATATAATCAACAGGAGATATGTATGAAGATGTTGATCTTGTTAATCTCGATGATATTGCAATATGCAAATCATCAGCTCTGTTTAATAGAGGTAATGAATCAGAAAATCTGATTTGAATAGTACCATCAGCGAATTGTTCTACCTCTGAAATCCTTTCATTGAGATCTGTTTGAGGAGGAGCTGCATCCTCAAAGATCCATTTTTTTGGGAAATCAATTTCATCCCATTTTATAGGTCGCCTAGTAACAACTTTGGACCTACAAAAATTTGTTTCCATTAAAATAGTTTTATTTTTGAAATCCATCATTCTACACATTAGATTTAAAGTATGGAGCGGTTTATAATATATCCTATAACAAATACATATAACCTCAGTACCAGGCATTTAATCATATTCATGCAATTTAATACTCAGAATTAATGCATCCATAGAATTCTCATCAGTCAGAGATTTGTAGATTAGGATATGCATTAAAATATACTGGGCCATAAGCCAAACTTTTTTGGACTGTCCCAATAAGGGACTTCTTCCAATTTTTATTTCTGCCGTCTCTTAAAGCTGCAATAAAGCTTTTAGGTAAACCTCTTAGGATTAGTGGTTTAAATGCAACCTGAATTAAACCAATATATATCAACTTACATATTTCATGATATGGAGCAAAATCACTTTCAGATAATAATTTGAAAGTAGCATGATCACTATCTACTTTAAGTATCTCTTCAGTTGTTTTAACAACTTGTTTGAGACCTAAAGTCTCAAAAGTTCTCATTTGGTATAACTTTCTGGGTGGCACTTTTGGGATCGTCCACTTATTAAGCAGATCCAAGTGCTGAGAAATATCATACTCCTCTTTCTTACTGTTTTTCACAGTATTTTTATTCCTGGTGATATTCATTAGGAATGATGTGTTGAACATATAACAGTTATGTATACAAGTATAACATGGCTCTGATACCAAAAGAGAATCGGATCGCTTCATTATTGCACTAGGTACCTTCATTATATGTTAGTTAACCTTGGTCATAAGTCAAATCTTAAACCAAGTCCCAATTACAACCCTGCACGCCCATTTGGCTAATCGGCCTTTTCAGGGACATCCGGCATTAATGCCAAGATTGGACTCATAACTCCAGTATCTTAACATATAGACCTCTGCAACAATGGAGGTTTACAATTCTTATTAATAACAAGATGTCATTTCATACATGTAACATATTCTTTTATACTACTATTTATTATTATTATTATTATTAAATTAAATTAAATTAAATATATTTAAATATATTTTATAGTATATAAAATGAATAAATTTCTGAAATAGTAAGAGTTTATTTAGGACTCTTTAACCATACTTTTCTTTTTTTAAGCTAATGACTTTTTTCTTTATAAAAGGATAATACATTTTCAAATTCAAATATTTAATATCCTTTAATTCAAAATTTTATTACAATAATACTAACCTGTGTTTTGAAATTGTCACGTTGCTTCTCAATAGCTTGCCACGTTTCTTGTCTTGCTTTTAGTTTTGCTTTTATATATATATATATATATATATATATATATAGAGAGAGAGAGAGAGAGAGAGCATGATTAGACTATTTTAGTAGGAGAAGAAAAAAGAGACTAATATTAAAATATATCACATGCTCTTTAAATTGACCTCAAGCATGGACGACACTTTGCATAAATTGCATTTTCGGATCAGAATATGTTGTGAAATATCTCAAGGTAGAGAATTGTTCTAGACTTTTATGCCATCTTCGGACCAATAAAATACTATTATTAATAGCGATTTTCAGGATTGTTTTTTCCCGTATTAAAGTTCGAAGAAGTCCCAAATTTTGACCATTGCGGTCAATTGATTTTTTATTGAATCTGTAAAATTTCTCTTCAATAAAACAAAAATGAAAAATAATGCTTTGTCCTTAACCTTCAATTGAGTAAGCGTGATTAGACCGATTTAGTAGGAGAAGAAAAAAGAGATGTATATTAGTATATCACATGCTCTTTAAATTGACCTCAAGCATGGACGACACATGGCATAAATTGTATTTTCTGATCAGAATATGCCGTGAAACTTCTCAAGACAAAGAATTTTGTTCTATACTTTTATGTCATCTTCGGACCAACAAAATAATACTATTAATAGCTATTTTCATGATTGATTATTTCCGCATTAGAGTTCGAAGCCAAATTTTGATCATTGTTGTTAATTATTTTTTTATTGCATCTGTAAAAATTCCTCTTCAATAAAACAAAAATAAAAAATGACGTTTTGTCAACTTCAATTGAGTAAACGTGATTAGACTGATTTAGTAGGAGAAGAAAAAAGAGACTTATGTTAGAATATATCACATGCTCTTTAAATTAACCTCAAGCATGATGACACTTGGCATAAATTGTATTTTCTTATCAGAATATGTTGTGAAACATCTCAAGGCAGAGAATTTTGTTCTAGACTTTTATGTCATCTTTGGACCAACAAAATACTACTATTAATAGCAATTTTCAGGATTAATTTTTTCCGCATTAGAGTTTGAAGAAGTCCCAAATTTTGATCATTGCGGTCAATTAGTTTTTTTATTGCATCTTTAAGATTCCTCTTCAATTAAAAAAAATAAAAAATGACGCTTAATCCTTAACCTTCAATTGAGTAACCCTTTAACACGTAAAAATGCTTTTCAACCCTAATTTTTACTAATTATTATCGGTATGTTAAATCAAAAGGATTTTAATAGTATGTAGAGACACTTAAATGTATAGGCAAATCATCTAGAGCGACCGAAGGGCGACAAGAAATAGCGAAAAATAATTTTGGAAAAAAAGACAAACGAACATGATAGTTTGGAGTTTTTCAAAGAATATAGATAGACAGAGAAAATAAAGAAACAACGAAAAGAAGATTCCACATGCAATACGAAGAGTGAATAATAGAGTGAAAGCATATATATAAATTCGAAAAAGTAAAAAAAAATCATCATTGTCTAAATAGGTGGCACTTAAGCGATTCAATCATGAACTGAGACGTTTTTGGAGTGTCAAATTCTGAAGTCACTGGTCACTTCACAAATATTTGTTCATCAATTTCAATGGACTTGTCACATACTTTCCTACGAAAAAATATGAACAAATCCTGCACATTGTTTAGAAATGTGCATCGTCCCATATGCTATGATGTGAAGCGATGTGAGTCTTTTTTGTTGCATGTGCCTGATGTCTACCCTTAGCTAACTTTATAGAAATGGACACATCATAGAGTTATGTGAGATGCGAGTCGATGCGAGAAGTAAGCTAATGCAAGCGTATCATGTTGATTTTATTTTTAGGATCAATTTTAAATTAAAAAACAAGAGTCACTTTATGTTGATTTTATATTTCAAGTCGGTTTTAAATTTTTAAAAAAAGTACTGTTGCGATTTTCTAGGGTTAATTTTGAAGTCCATTGTTGTGACTTCTTCTTCTTCATTACTTTAGAAGAACAAGAATTAGAAGTTGGAACATTATTAATTTAGATTTTTTTTTTTTGGGGGGGGGGGGGGAGAGGGAAATTGTTTTGCTATTTTGTTGAAATGTTTTGCTTTATGGTCTATATTGTTTTACAGGTTTGTTTCACAGCAGGTATTTCAGGGATTAAACCTGTGATTTTATTGTTTAATTTAAACTTCTGCTTATATATATTATTTTTATTATTGATTATATAATTATTGTGGTATTTTTAGATTCATCTTACTCTTTGGATGTTCTATTTAATCTTTTTTCTTTTAAAGTGTGTTTTGCTTCAATTATGCGCTCGCATCATTTCACGTTTCACATAATGTGTGATGCTAAAGCTTGTCACTTTTTTCTGCAGCAGGACTTCCTAAACAAATCTCTTTCACTTTACGACAATAATTCAATGAATACCCAAAAGCGAGGGGACTATTTATATAGGATAAGATTAAATAAGACATGTGGATGAATCAGAAGATGGCACTTGGCAAAAAGAAATAGGTTAGATGTGACTCAGTGAAAATAATACTGGTACTAACAATTAAACGTGGTCAATAAGGTTGATCTTGTTCATTGAAGAACGAAAATCGTGTTACTAAAATCTGGAACCATACCATGAACCCATCTAGCGAAACTATGAGACTAGAAATAAGGCAATAACACACTATAATATGTATCAAAATCAACATGCAGATATGGATTACTATGGGGGCTAGATTTACACAAAGTACCTAGGTTTTAGTTTTACATATATCCTTATCCTGCATTTGTATTACATCGAAATCATTCCACTCATTATCCATTGTAGTGAAGTTTTGTAATATGTGAGGAGTTAATTATACCTTAAAGCATTTGTATAATGAAAAGAATAAAGAAATAAAGTGTGTTTCAAAGGAAGTGAACATAAACATATACGTTATGTGGGAGATGAACATATTTTGTTCCTTTATGAGTTTTGTGATTTAATAGTACTTTAATGCCATTTACATTCACATCTCCGTCTCTCCGATTTAATCCCCTCTTGAAGTAACATTAGTTTCTATACCTATATAAGGAGCATCAATAGAGAATAAAAATAAGACACCACAATAAAGAAAGAAAACATCTTCCTCCTTTTCTCTTCCTCTTAAATTATTTTGGCAATTGGTTTGGGAAACCTCCAAACTTCCAACCACGAGTGCACGTGTTTGAAAGTAGAGTAACCTTTGGGAGCGATCGGCTAGAAGGATTTGCACCGGAGTTGGGCTGAAATTGCTTTCAAGGCAGTGGCTTGCCACGATACAGTTTTTGTGACTATTTACTTATTATTATTAATTTCAGTTCTAATATCAATATCGTAGTAATTTTTCCAACAATTTGAAAGCAATTTTCTTACATACAATATTGATAAATTACTTTTTAAATAGAACTTTTCCTAATTTGACAAAACTTGAGCCATTGGACGAAGATAATTTTAAACGTTGGTCATAAAAACTTCTGATTTTCTTCGAATAATTAAAAGTTGATTATGTTTTATTTAATGAACCTCCTACTAGTGGTTTTAACATTACCACTGGATTTAACACTGTCGTGGTTGACGATGTTGCTAAAAACATAACAAAACGGTTAAAGGACATTTATTGAATTATATGACTAATCATTTGTTTGATTTATTTGTTACTTATAAATTTGCTAAGGAAATATGGGATAGTTTAGAAAAGAAATATGATGCTAATGATGCAGGAAATAAAAAATATGTTATCGGACAGTAGATTAAATTTCAAATGGTTGACAATAAATCAATCACGGAACAAGTTCATGAATATGAAAATATAACTGCTAATTTTTCTCAATGAGGGAATGAAGATGTGTGAGATTATTCAGGTTAATGTTCTACTTAAAAAAATTTCACCATCCTGGAGTTATTACAGAAATCACTTGAAACATAAGAAAAAGAATTTGACTCTTTAAGAACTTATCAGTCACATGAGGACTAAGGAGGAAAACCATCTCAAAGATAAGATGTAAGCTTTTTCTCTTAATTCTTCTAAAGCTAACCTTATGGAATCTTCTGGCACTATTGCAAAAAAAAGTTACGAACAAAAAATAAAAAAATATCCAGAATAAGAAATAGGTGAAGAAGAAAAATCATTTCAACAAGCCAAAGAGTCAAATTAAAAAATCAAAGGAGGCTTGTTTTGTTTCTAGAAAACTTGGCCACAGAACTATCCAAACTTATCTAAGAAAAGGACAAAAGTCAAAATAGGGAGGACAAGATGATGTCCAAGCTCATCTATTGAGGGTGATAAAGTAATTGTTGCAGTAATCGTCGAGGCAAATCTAATAGCTAACAAGTCTGATTGGGACTTAGACACTGGTGTTTCAAGACATTTTTGCGCCAACAAAGAGTTATTTTATGACTTTGAGGAATCCATCAATGGCGAGTGTCTACATGGGTAACTCCGTTACTGCTGGAGTTATAGGTAAAGAAAATTTTTTTACTTAAATTAACTTCTAAAAAAACATTAGCCTTGAACAATATTTTGTATGTTCTCTCGCTCCGTAGAAACTTAATTTCTAGAGCACTTCTCAACAAAAGTAGGCCTTAAACTTATTTTGAAGATGATAAAAGAATTTTTTTCTCGTGGAGGATATTTTATTGAAAAGGGATACCTTAGTGGGAGTTTATTTGTACTGAACATTGATCAAGAGATTGTCAATAATGCAAGTATTTTTAATTTTGCTTAATTGCTAAGTCTATTAATTTATGACTTGGTAGACTAGGTCATGTAATATTGCTTCTATTAAAAGACTTAGAAAAATGAATTTAATTCCTGCATTAAATTTTAAAAATATTTCTAAATTTTTCATGTGTGTAGAAGCAAAGCATGCCAAGAAACCTTTTAAATATGTTACTAGTAGAAGGACCGAATTATTTGAACTAGTACATTCAGACTTAGTAGATTTTAAGAAACTATTAGCAAAGGTGGAAAGAAGTATTACTTTAATATTGTTGATGACTTTTCTAGGTACACTAAGTTATACCTCCTTAAGTCTAAAGATGAGGCTGAAAGCATGTTTTTAAAATTCAAAGCAAAAGTAGAAAATTAGTTAGACCGGAAAATCAAGAGATGTAGATCTGATAGGGGCGGTGAAAATAGTAGTAAAATTCTAGAAGATTTTTATGAGAAAAATGATATTATCATGAGTTTAGTGATCCCTATACTCTCCAATAAAATGGTGTAGCCGAACAAAAGAATAGAACCCTTAAGGAAATGATAAATTCCATGCATTTAAGCTCGAGTCTACCTGACAATAAGTGGGGGGGAACTGTCTTATCTGCATGTTTTATTCTTGATAGAGTGCCTCATAAAATATTAGACAAGACCTTATTTTGGGTTCCACTTCTTAAGAGAGAGAGAGAAGTTTCAAATATTACAAGACTTGAATTGTGAAATATCAATAATGAACTAACTATCAAAATAACCCCAATATGTTCTATATATAGTCTATTACAAAATAAGTGGTAAACTACCAAGACACCCTTGGTCTAAAGGGGCAGCCTTGGAGTGTCACTCTAGGCCCTCTTCACACTTTAATAAGTGTAATCCCTTAGATGGATTTATAATACACTCACACACGTCCATATTCATAAACATGCCTTGGAGTTTTTTTAACTCCCGAGCTTGGCTACATGTAAATGGTCTTGATCTTGTTGTACCCATATCATCCTCTCCATCTTGAAGAGAATTTGACCTCAAATTCAGTGGTTGTTCATCCTCAACCGTGTCAATAGGATAAAGGTAATATACGTTGAAGGTTTTGTGCACTTGATACTCTGGAGGAAGGTCAAATTTCTATGCATTGTCATTAACCCTTTCAAGAACTTTAAAAGGGCCATCACCACTGGGCACCAATTTGGTTTTCCTTTGTAATGGAAACCGGTCTTTCCTAAGGTGCACCCAAACCCAATCTCTCGGTTCAAGAACAAGATTTCTTCTCCCTTTGTTGGCTCTCTTAGAAATCCTTTGATTCTTCTTCTCAAGTCGTAGCCTTACTTTTTCATGCAATTTATTCATGGCTTCTGCCCTCTTGCTTCCATCTAGGCTTATCATAAGATCACTTGACTAAAGAGTTAGATCAAAAGGGGTAAGGGGATTTAGGCCGCATACACACTCAAAGGGTGTCATACCCGTACTTGAGTGTATAACACTACTGTAAGCGAATTCAACCAAGGGTAGGTGATCCTCCCAAAAAGTCATTTTACCTTTAACCATAGAACGTAGCATAGAACCGAAGGTCCTATTTACTACTTCCGTTTGGCCATCGGTTTGTGGGTGGCAAGAGGTTGAAAATAACAACTTGGTACCAAGCCTACCCCACATTGACCTCCAAAAGTGACTTAGAAACTTAGAGTCCCTATCACTCACAATGGTCTTCGGAACACCATGCAACTTGATAATATTTTCAACAAACAAAGAGGCCACATTAGATGCATCCTCACTATTAAAGCATAGAATAAAATGTGTCATCTTAGAAAACCAGTCAACCACAACAAAAATACTATCCCTACCTCTTCTAGACCTCGGCAACCCTAACATAAAATCCATAGATATATCAATACAAGGATGTAAATGAGTGGGAAGTAGGGTATACAACCCTTGAGGGATGAGCCGAGACTTAGCACTCTTATAATACATACATTGGTTACAAATTTTAGCAATCTCTTTGCGCATCGTAGGCCAATAGAATTGTTCCTCAAGATTTCGAGGGTCTTCTCAACCCCAAAGTGCCCTATTAGGCCACTATCGTGTGCTCCCCTTACAAATAACTCTCTCCACAAACTAGAAGGCACACACAGTCGTCTTTCTTTGAACAAGTAATTATCAAACTTGGAATAGGGATGTGATCCCCCATCTATGAGCCATTTCTCCCTACCCAACTCTTCATATTCCCTAAATATAGGAGCAAAGTAGGGGTCCTCGGGATACAATACTTTTTGGCTCTCAAATTCCATCAACTTAGAAGACAAGGTTGAAACTAGCACATGTTTCCCAGACAATGCATCGGTAACCATATTTTCCTTACTCTTTCTGTATTGAATAACATAAGGGAAGGTTTCTAGGAATTCAATTCACTTAGAATGCCATTTTTTGAGCTTGTCTTGGGCCTGAAGGTGCTTTAAGGATTCATGGTCCGTTCAGATCACGAATTCTTTGGGCCACAAGAAGTGTTGCAATTACCCAAAGCACTAAGCAAGGCATATAACTCTAGATCATAAGTGGAATAATTTAGAGTCACGCCCTTGAGCTTTTCACTAAAGTAGGCAATGGATTTAATTTTTGCATCAAAATTAGCCCATATACCTTTTTTACCACCATCACATTCAACTTCAAATAGTTTATCAAAGTTGGGTGATTGTAACAAGGGTGCGGAGATGAGCTTAGCTTTGAAAGATTCAAAGGCCTTAGGTTATTCATCACCACACTTAAAGGGTTGGTTCTTTCTAATGACCTCGGTCAAGGGGGCAACAATAGTGCTAAACCCTTTGACAAATCGTCTATAAAAACTAGCCAATCCATGGAAACGTCGGACTTCATTAATGGATTGTGGAGTTGGCCAAGTTTTAATAACGGCTATCTTGGATTCATCCACTTCGACCCCTCTTGAAATCATAACAAAACCCAAGAAAATAACTTCATCAACACCAAAGGAGCATTTTTCAAGATTAGCATACAACTTCTCCTTTCTAAGGATATAAAGACACTTTATAAATTCAATACATGCTCATCTAGTGACTTGTTATAGACCAAGACATCATCAAAATAAACAACAACAAACTTTCCAATGAATGGTTTCATCACACAATTCATTAACCACATGAAAGTTCTTGGAGCATTTGTTAGGCCGAATAACATAACAATCTATTCATAGAGACTAAATTTGGTCTTGAAGGTAGTTTTTCATTCATCACCAGGTTGCATTCTAATTTGGTGATAGACACCCCTAAGATCAATCTTGGAAAACATACACAAACCATTTAACTCATCAAGCATATCACACACATGTGCCATGTTCCGTCTTTCTTTGGCACTAACAATACTAGAACCGCACATGAACTCATGCTCTCTTTGATGTACCCTTTGTTGAGAAGCTCCTCAACGTGTCGTTGAAGCTCCTTGGTGTCTGTAGGGTTACTTCTATAAGCTGGCTTATTTGGTAATTGTGATCCCAACACAAAATGAATTTGATGTTCAATACCCCAAAGTGGGGATAACCCTTGTGGAAGTTCTTTAGGAAAGACATCCTTATAATCCTGTAAAATAAGAGAAATAGAAGAAGAAATAGAAGAGTTAGAGGGGTTTGTTAAAACAATAAGCCAAGAGAAACATAGGTGTGTTCTCATCATGTTCCAAGAAGAGTTCTTCCTCCTAGCCAACATCACCACATTACCCTTTCTCATTGAAGTTAAGGTCCCCTCGGGATCCCCTCGTTGCCCAGTCTCGAGTTCTCTCATTTTTTCATTCTTAGGTTTTTTGCCCTTTTCCTATAATTCTTTTATATTTTGATGTAATTCATTCACTTGGGATGTCAAAAGAAGGTGAAGTGTGAACTTTTTACCATCCATCTCAAGGGAGTACCGATTGGTCCACCCATCATGTTTGGTAGACCTATCATATTGCCAAGGTCTACCCATCAACAAGTGGCATGCTTGCATTGGAATTACATCACAAAGCACTTCATCGTGGTAGTTTCTCACCTTAAATTGAATTACACATTGCCTTGTGACCTTTAATTCTCTACACTTGTTCAACCATTGTAACTTGTAAGAACTAGCATGTGGAGTAGTAGATAGTTTTAATAAATCCACCATAGTGGCACTAGAAACATTTGCACAACTCCTACTATCAATCATCATAGTGCACACACTTTCTTTAATAAATTCTCCCTTTGAATAGGATCATCTATTACCTTATTAAATATGGCTCGTCTCACTACAAAATTTGGAACTAAACACTCACCCTATTGCGGCCAAGTATCTTCTCCAACATCATATTATTGCACTTCATTCTCATTGTGCTCTCCATCTTGAGGCTGACCTCATTCTCCTCGGCTTCATGTCCCACTTTCTCTTCAAGATAGTATAACCTCTGTAATACCCTGTATGTTTCTAATCTTGTGATTCATACTTGAGTACATGACTTATAATGAATATCCTAGTAATAGGATAGCTTATGATCCATTAAGCATGTTCATAAGAGTCACTTAAGGTAATACAAGCTAAGAGTTTTTGAATCCATCAAGTTTTAGTGTTTGATTTTGCAAGGGTCATCTTTGAATAAGTATAAATTGATGTTAATGTGGTATTTTGGCTGATTTAGACCCACCAAATTGTAGAGAATCGAATTAACTGTCCAACGATACCAATTTCGCCTTAATCCAATACCCTAGCAAAAAGTTATGCCCATTTTTTTGTGAGCGGCAGTAAGCATAGGCGATTGGTTAGGCGCTGCCCAACCCAAGCATAGGTGATTTGGTTAGGCGCCGCCCAACCCAAGAATAGTCGATTCTTGGGCGCCGCCTAAGTCAATTTCAGGTGTCAAAAACACTCCGTCTTGAGTTATTTTAAAGGTAATTAAGTCTTTAAATACTCCTTACACGTCCCTAAACTTAACCCTACAGAATATATATCTTCTAAACATACTGCAACCCTATTTTCATCTCAAAGCTCATCATCCAAGAGCACTAAAGGAGAAAAACAACTAGGGTTGCATAATTAAGCTTGAAGATCCGATTTTAAGGAAATTCCTCCATCAATCATCAAGAATCTTCCTTCAAAGGTATGCGTAGTGTTCATCCACAGATTTCTTTCATTCGTGGAGTTCAAGAATCAATCTTTAAAATATAAAAGCTTGGCTAATTATAGTGATATGATCATACCCATATTTATTCTTATTTGTTTTCCTCTTTTTCATTATAAAAGTATGATTTTTATATTGTTGGGTTTTGATAATCATGTTGTTGATAAGGGATTCATCAGACCCAGCATTTCCCCATGGGGTGCACCAGTATTATTCGTGCGTAAGAAAGATGGTTCTCTCAGGATGTGTATTAATTATCGCCAACTCAACAGGGTCACGGCCAAGAACAGATATCCTCTTCCCAGGATTGATGATCTATTCGACCAACTTCAGGGTGCCAGTTACTTCTCCAAGATAGACCTCAGATCAGGCTATCATCAGCTCAGAGTTAGAGAATGTGACATTTCGAAGATAGTTTTTCGTACTCTGTATGGTCACTTCAAATTTTTAGTCATGTCATTTGGTCTTACCAATGCCCCTGCAGCTTTTATGGATTTGATGAATCGTGTGTTTAAGCAGTACTTGGACATGTTTGTTATAGTCTTTATAGATGATATTCTGGTCTATTCTCGCACAGAGCGTGATCATGCAGACCATCTCAGGATTGTTCTTCAGACTCTCAGGGATCACCAGTTATTTGCTAAGTTCAGCAAGTGCAAATTTTAGCTAAGATCAGTAGCATTCCTTGGCCATATTGTTTTCGGTGATGGCATTAGAGTAGATCCTCAAAAAACTGAGGCAGTAAGAAACTGGCCCAGACCCGTATCTCCATCAGATATTAGGAGCTTCTTGGGTTTGGCTAGCTATTACAGACGGTTTTTCAAAGGATTTTCTTCTATTGCATCTCCCATGTCCAGATTGACTCAGAAGAAGATTAAGTTTCAGTGGTCAGATTCATGCGAGAAGAGCTTTCAAGAGTTGAAGACTCGACTCACCTCCGCTTCAGTTCTAGCTATTCCAGATGGTTCAGACGGTTTTGTAGTCTATTGTGATGCATCCAGAGTGGGTTTAGGTTGTGTCCTCATGCAGCATGGTAAGGTCATAGCCTACGCCTCCAGACAGTTAAAGCCACATGAGAAGAATTATCCTACTCATGATCTTGAGTTAGCAGTTAAAGCCTCCAGTATGTCTTTTCCCAGAAAGATCTCAATCTTTGCCAGAGAAGGTGGTTAGAGCTCTTGAAGGATTACGACATGAGTGTTCTTTATCATCCGAGCAAGGCCAATGTTGTGGCCGATGCTCTCAGTTGACTTTTCATGGGTAGTTTTTCTCACGTTGAGGATAGTAAGAAAAAGATGGCTCAGGAGATCCATCAGCTTGCCAGACTAGGCGTTCACTTAGTCGATTCTTTATAGGGTGGTGTATGTGTTCATAGTAGTTCAGAGTTATCTCTAGTTTTCGAGGTGAAAGATAAATAAAACACGGATCTTAGCCTTGTCAAGCTTAAAGAGTCAGTTTAGAATCAGAAAGTCGAGGTTTTCTCCTAAGGGGGAGATGGTGTTCTTCGTTGTTAGGGTCGTCTATATGTTCCAGGTGTAGATGAATTGGGCAGCGAATTCTTGCAGAAGCGCATGGTGTGAGATACTCTATTCATCCAGGGGACACTAAGATATATCGCGACATGTGGAAGATCTATTAGTGGAGTGGGATAAAGAGAGATATTGCAGAGTTTGTGGCTAAGTGCTCTACATGTCAGCAGGTTAAGATAGAGCATCAAAAACCTAGTGGTTCCATGTAAGAGTTCACCATTCCTACTTGGAAGTGGGAAAAAGTTAACATAGACTTCGTGACAGGTTTGCCTAGAACTCGCCATCAGCATGATTCAGTCTGGGTCATTATAGATAGAATGACCATGTCAGCTCATTTCTTTGCTGTTCGTACTTCTTATTCCGCCGAGGATTATGCCAAACTCTATATCAGGGAGTTAGTCAGGCTACATGGTGTTCCACTATCTATCATCTCAGACAGAGGTACCCAGTTCATTTCTCACTTTTGGAAAGCATTCTAAAAAGGTCTCGGTACCCAAGTCCATCTCAGCACAGCATTTCATCCTCAGACAGATGGTCAAGCAGAAAAGACCATTCAGACTCTTGAAGATATGCTAAGGGCGTGTGCAATTGACTTCAAGGGAAGTTGGGACGACCACTTTTCTTTGATTGAGTTTGCATACAACAATAGCTATCATTCTAGTATTCAGATGGCTCCATTTGAAGCTCTCTATGGTAGGAGATGTAGATCTCTAATTGGTTGGTTCGAAGTTAGTGAGGCCTTAATCCTAGGTCCTGACTTAGTATTCAACGCCTTAGAGAAAGTTTAATTGATCAAAGAGAGACTTCGAGCTGCTCAGAGCCGACAGAAGTCCTATGCAGATGTTCGTAGAAAGGATCTCAAGTTTGAGGTCAATGACTATGTCTATCTTCAGATCTCTCCCATGAAATGAGTGAAGAGGTTCGGCAAGAAATGGAAACTTAGTCCCCGGTATGTCGGTCCCTTCAAAATTCTTTGTCGCTTCGACAAGGTAGCTTATGAGCTTGAGTTGCCTTCAGATCTAGCCTCAATCCATCCAGTCTTCCATGTCACTTTGCTAAAGAAGTGCATAGGTGACCCAGCAGTTGTTGTCCCTATTAAGAGCATCTACATTCAGAACAGCCTCTCTTATGAAGAGATTCCAGTTGAAATCTTAGATTATCAGACTCGTAGATTAAGGAACAAAGAAGTTCCTCTAGTCAAGGTTCTTTGGCGAACTCAGTCTCATGAGGGAGCTACTTGGGAAGCAGAAGCAGATATGCGTACCAAGTATCCTCACCTCTTCCCCGCCAATTCAGATCAAGCTCAAGGTAACAGTTCTCCTTAAGCTTATTAAGTTTCATGTTTATGTTTCCAGTATAAACTTAGTACCTATTAACCGTTTCATACTCAGTCATGCATTAATGTATCAGTTGTCCGTGCATCAGATATTCACGAGTTTAGTATGTTTAGCATATCAGTCATGAGATCAAGTTTCAGTTTTTCATGTTCAGTTCAGGTTCTATTGTCTCGTATCCCTTCTCAGTAAATTCTCATTTGAGGACGAATGTTCCCAAGGGAGAGATATTGTAATACCCCGCATGTTTCTAATCCTGTGATTTATACTTGAGTATATGACATATAATTAATATCCTAGTGATAGGATAGCTTATGATCCATTAAGCATGTTCATATGAGGCACTTAAGGTAATACAAGCTAAGAGTTTTTGAATCCATCAAGTTTTAGTGCTTGATTTTGCAAGGGTCATCTTTGAATGATTATAACTCGATGTTAATGTGGTATTTTGGCTGATTTAGACCCACCAAATTGTAGAGAATTTAATTAGCTTTTCAACGATACTAATTTCGCCTTAATCCAATACCCGAGCGAAAAGTTATGCCCATTTTTCGTGAACGACAGTAAGCATTGGCGATTGGTTAGGCGCCGCCTAACCCAAGCATAGGCGATTGGTTAGGCGCCGCCCAACCCAAGCATAGTCGATTCTTGGGCGCCGCCTAAGTCAATTTCAGGTGTCAAAAACACTCCGTCTTGAGTTATTTTAAAGGTAATTAAGTCTTTAAATACTCCTTACACGTCCCTAAACTTAACCCTACGGAATATATATCTTCTAAACATACTGCAACCCTATTTTCATCTCAAAGATCATCATCCAAGCGCACTAAAGAAGAAAAACAACTAGGGTTGCATAATTAAGCTTGAAGATCCGATTTCAAGGAAATTACTCTGTCAATCATCAAGAATTTTCCTTCTAAGGTATGCGTAGTGTTCATCCACGGATTTCTTTCATCCGTGGAGTTCAAGAATCAATCTTTAAAATACAAAACCCTGGTTGATTGTGGTGATATGATCATACCCATATTTATTCTTGTTTGTTTTCCTCTTTTTCATTATAAAAGTATGATTTCTATATTGTTGGATGTTGATGATCATGTTGTTGATATTGGGTGATTCCCAAGATGGAATTTATATATGTTTTTGTGAATTCATGATATCATATGAGTTGGAAACATATAATTTGGTTGTTCATGATGTATAATTTGATGAATTCACCTATGCTTAAGATGTGCATATAAGGTGTTTGATAAAATGCCTAAGAAACTAGAAATTATGCAATATAGCTAAATTATGACTAAGTGAAGGATTCATGATATGCCCTTACGTTCCAATAACTTCTATGATTGATAATGTGCCTTGTAAATGTTGTTGGAAAACTCATGAACTATTCTTATGAGATTATGCTATGTTTACTTACAAATCCTACTTATGAAAAAAATGTCTGATAACCATGCAATCAACATGAACTTCCATGTTATTGGTATGTGTTGCCAATATGATTATGCAATGAACATGATATTAAGATTATGCAAGTACTTCCATGTGATATGAAATCCTTTCCATGCAATACATTGTTGATAACCATGCATAGTATGAGATCCCTACTTATGATATTATAAATTATGGACTATACTCTTATGATCAAGTCAGTCAAGTGTCAGTTTCCTTCCATCGAGTCCTGGGGGTACATGTACCCGAAAACTATAGCTGTGTGCCTAGATCCATGTCATGTTTCATGATATCCAAACTCAAGCTATGATTCCATAGACTTCAGTCAGTCATGTGACTCAGGAAAATCTCATAATCTTAGTCAATTGTCAGATATCAGTAATATTCCGCCAGTCAATGAAATCCAGTAAGATTAAGGCATGCACAGTCAGTTATTCATGTCCAGTCTCTCCAGATGGGAGTAGAGATTAGCACCGAGTGAACCCAAGGATGGGAGCTCACCCGCCAGTTCAGGGTGTGATTCTTAGTAGCAATCCTTGTGTTCCAGAACTACGTAGCCAACGTAGGTTGAGACATCTTAACCCGTCAAATTAGGGTTGATGAGGTGGATTAACCTGCCAGTTTAGGGTTCCTACCATTCTCATTGAGTACCCGCCAGATAAGGGTCACTCACAACTGTCCTTACCAGTGGCG
Organism: Capsicum annuum; assembly: GCF_002878395.1. NCBI lineage: Eukaryota > Viridiplantae > Streptophyta > Magnoliopsida > Solanales > Solanaceae > Capsicum > Capsicum annuum. The sequence goes on along the minus strand of NC_061116.1, from coordinate 89,635,574 downwards.
CGGTATTGACACCTCTCCAGTCGGGGCAGAGATTGGACCCTAGCTTAGCCATAACGGCATACATGGGGCATGTCGATTAAATACTACTTTCTACAGTTTCAGTAATAGTCTCAGTAAAAGAATTCAGGGCATTTTTCAGATTTCAATATATACAATACTGTCAGATACAGTCATTCATGTTATCAGTTTCAGTATCAGTCTCAGTAAAAGAACTCAGAGCGTTCTTTAGATTTCAGTATATACAGGACTGTCAGATACAGTCGTCCATGTTATCAGTTTCAGTATCAGTCATGACAGTTATCAGTAAACCATGCATTATCTTACAAGTCAAGCTATCACGTATTCATGGTCCCAATTTTTATATATGTGTGTTTGCACTCCCACGTTCATATTATTCAATCAGTGTTGTTCATGCATGAAACCCTTTATGTTCAGCCTACCTTCCTCGTATACTCAGTACTCCAGTTGTACTGACGTATTTGTGCTATGGTGCTTTCTTTTCATGTTACACCATAGGTTTCGAGACGCGAGCTCCAGCCTAGCAGTAGCGGTAGCATTCCAGTCGTAGAGACACAGTGAGTCCTCATTGATTCGAGGATAAAATGATTTGATTTATTTATTTATTCTTCAGTTCAGTTTTATGGAGTTAGTTAGAGACATGTTCCTTCAACTCCTTATTCAGATAGTTTAGAGGCTTTCGGATTTATATTCAGATTTACGTTCAGATTTAGTTGTTTTGGGTATTTTCACCCACGTGATTGTATTCAATTGAACCTTATGGCCTTACAGTTTCATGTATTCTGCATTATTATACCATGATTTACAGTATACAGGTACAGATATCAGTCATGGATTAGTAGTTTGTGGTCCCTCAGGGTCATGAGCACCATGTAGCATTCCGGTTCAGCGAATCGGGGTGTTACACCTTCCTTCCTTAAGAATCACATTTCATCGGTTTGGACATTCGTTAGCTTTGTGTCCCCAACCTTGGCACTTGAATCATTAGAACCCCTTAGGATTAGGATACTTGTTCCCATCTTGTCTTGGAGGGTATTTTGGGACTATTTTGGGCTCGGGTTGCCTGGCATTGGCGGGTTGGTCCCTATTTTTAGGCCAACCCGAGGAGGATTGAGCCATCTTCTTATTTCTAGGCCAACCTGAGGATGATTGTCCCTTTGCCTTGTATGTTGACTTCTCTTTGAGCTCTCTTTCAATTTCTAGGGCAACTTGAAAGATACCATCAATGGTATCAAACTTGTGAAGAGTCAAATGAGTGGAAATTTCCTTGTTCAATCCAACCTTGAACCGAATAATGTCATGACCAACTTTCTTCCCCTGATGATCAAGCTTTAATATGAGTTGTTGAAACTCATCATAGTAGTCCATAACACTCTTGCTCCCTCACCTCAAATTGTACAACTTGGCAAGAAGCTCATGTTTATAGCTCTAGGGTAGGTATCATTGCCTCACGAGATACCTCAACCTAAACTAAGCTGGTGATTGGACTTCAATCAACTCATTCCAAAAATGCTTGACATATTCCCACCAAGTGTTAGCATATCCCTCAAAATGAGCCACGTCATAGTAACTTTTATTTTCCTCCGAGATATTATTGACTTGAAAGATCTTGTCACAAGATAATTCCCAAGCAAGGTAGGCCTCAGGGTCACTTTCTCCTTTGAATATTGGAAGACTCAATTTGATGGTATTAATGCCTACATCCATATCTTGGTGGTGGTTTACTTGTTGGTTCCATGGACCAACTCTTCCCCCATGCCCTCGGTATCCCCTTTAATTCATACGGTTTTCTCTCATCTCTTTCTCCATCATATAAGCATCATCATAAACTTCATACCCTTCATGTTCCTCTCTATAATATTTCTCAAAGTGGACGGGATGATTTTGTTTAAGTGGGACTTAGTTTGGAGGTATTGGATTTAGTGGTGGTGGTGGTCTTTGGTTGAGTAGAGCTTGGAAAGGGGGGTTTAAATTTTGTGGAGGTATTTGAAGACCAAGTCCTTCTTGTGGTAGTTGAGGAGATTGGGAACGGAATGGTCTATTAGAATATTGATTTTGGGGGAAAGAAGTAGCGTGGCTTGTGGTATTTAGTAGAGCTTGGGTGGATTTAGCATTTAATGTCAGGTCTCGGGAGTGATGGTAGCGGATGAGTTTCGGTTATGTCCACTTGAAGAAACATGTTGAGGTGTAGAAGGTCAAGAGTTCCTTTGAATCTCCACTTGTTCTAACCTCACACTCATTGTTGACATACCCTCTTTCATTGTTGCCAAGTCCCCTTTCATGGTTTCAAATTCTGTGCCCAATATTTTAAGTGTTCGGGTGATAGCCTCAAGAGAGGCTCTCATAGTATCAAGAGTATTGGCATCCATGGTTTGAGATATGGTTCTTTCCATTATCATTGTACCTAAATGAATACCTACAAAACAACAAACAATTAGTTCAAAAGAGCCTCACCAGACTCAAACTCTTTGGATCACCTCACACTTAGTTCCATGAGTGTTGTAAGTTGGCTAGTAACTCGTAAGTAATAAAGGTATGAGTGTGCTCTTGTTCGGAGTAGATTCTTGTTTGAAGACTCACAGAATTATCTTCGTACTAGAACCAAGAGTTACACCAAATTCAAAAGATAAAAGTACTTCAAGAAAAATGTAGACACGAACAACGGAACCTAGTAGGAGTTTACTAGTTTGTTAATTAGTTTTAGGATCAATAAATGTAACCAAGGATCAACAATTAGAATCTAAGAATCTAAATTTGAGCTTAAAGTTAACGTGTGAATAGTACAATGATGATATGGCAGTCCACAATTGGCCTCCGTTCTAAACAAATTTTATTCACCAATTTGAAGTTTTTTTGTAAATTCACAATTTAGAATGGATGAAATTGGTATTAGATGGAAAGCACAAGTCTTAGAGCCTTTTTCAAATTCAAACTCAAAAGGTAAGACTTGACTTGTACTACTTCCTCAAAACAAGGTCCTTGAAATATGAAAAAGTAGTTGAAAAGTGGTTGTCAAGTCTATGAGTGATGTGATCAAGTCCTTTCACCAACAAGCTTTACAACTTTATCTTTCACCTTTTTAGATCTATTATGCACTTTATGTTGGTCATGATATAAGAAGATGTGAATAACAACAAGAATACAACAAAAACTTTTCAAGAAAAACAACAATGCAACCAACGTCCAACTCCAATCTTTAACAACAAGTCACAACACACGGCCAATCTTTATGTTCACAACAACCACATCAACATATAAGCTTAAACTTTAGATCTAGACACTTTTAATGTTAGTGAGAAAGAAAACAACACTAGAAATACTCTAGACAAATAAAATACTACTAGATTTAGTCATAATTTTCGGCCAAGACACTTCAAGAATACAATTACTGCTCGGCCAAGAAACAACAAAACAATGTTACTACCTTGGGTAAGATGTTCCCAAGATTTAATTTTGTTGGAACAAAATCAAGCCTTGAGCTTTGATACCAAATGATACAAGATCAAGCCAACAACAAGGAATAAAAGAGAACAACAGTAATATAAAATCAAATGCCCCACACAGCTTCACTAGATTAGGAGATAAATAACAAAATTATAAGATAAAGTGGATAGATAACTTGACACACAATATCTTAGAATCTAAGAACCCTAACATGTATCAAATGAAAGGATCCTAAGACTAGAAGATATCAACACCAAGTTCTTACTTAATCCAAGAGGAACTTACTGACCTCAAGACCCAAGTTTCTAGCCAAAAATACAACATAAGTTTCACCATATTTGTTCTACAAGTTTTGGGTTCCACTTCTCAAAAGAGAGAGAGAAGTTTCAAATATTACCAGAATGGAATTGTGAAATATTAATAATGAACTAACTATCAAAATAACCCTAATATGTTCTATATATAGTCTATTACAAAATAAGTGGTAAATGACCAAGACACACTTGGTCCAAAGGGGCAGCCTTGAAGTGTCACTCTAGGACCTCTTCACACTTTAATAAGTATATTCCCTTAGATGGATTTACAATACACTCACACACGACCATATTTATAAACATGCCTTGGAGTTTTTTATAACTCTCGAGCTTGGCTACGTGTGAATGGTCTTGAGCTTGTTGTACCCGTATCATATAGTGATGTGCAAAATAATACTTTTATATCTATGTTTGTTATCTCTCATATTATGCCTGCGGCTGATGTTATTTCTAATGAGCATGAAAGTGAACTTAGAAGGAGTAAAAGATGTAGAACTTAGACTAGGTTTATCCTAATTTTATCACCATATTCATAACTGAGGATTTTAGTATCAATACTTTAAATGATGAATTAGTGCTTATCTACTTAATAGAAGAAGACCCTAAAACTTATGATGAAGCAATGAGCTCAATAGATGCAATGTTTTAAAAAGAGTCTATTAAAAGTAAATTAGACTCTATAGTCTTTAATCACACTTGGGAATTGTATGATTTGCCTAAAGGTTGTAAACCCATAAGTAGCAAGTGGATATTTAAGAAGAAATTGAGGCCTGATGGTACAATTGATAAATATAAGGCTAGACTTGTGATTAGAGGTTTTAACCAAAAGAAAGGTATTAATTATTTTGATATCTACTCTCCTGTGATTAAAATAGTGATCATTAGAACATTTATTGCTCTAGCAGTTATTCATAGTTTAGTGGTACACCATGTCAAAATTGTATTTTTAAATGGTGATTTAGAGGAAAAAATTTATATGACTAAACCTGAGGGTTTTGTGGACATAAGACAAGAGTATAAAGTATGCAAATTGAGAAAGTTTTTATATGGACTAAAGCAAACACCTAAGCAGTGGTATGAAAAATTTAATTTCACATTAATGGTCAATGGCTTTGTTGTTAATTCATCTGATACCTGTGTTTATTCTAAAATGATAGAAACAAATTATGTCATAATATATTTATATGAGGATGACATGTTAATCTTTGGCCCTAATGTAAATGTTGTAAATGAAAGAAATTTTTATTTTCTAAATTTGAAATGAAAGACCTTGAAGAAGCTAATGTGATTTTAGGGATTAAAATCAAAAATACTGTTAATAGTTTTTCTTTATGTAGCCTCCTTATATTGAAAAATTTTGATTGTTTTGATATTGTTTTAGTGAGAACCCCTTATGATCCTAGCATACACTTGAAAAAAATAAAAATTTCAGTGTTTCTCAAACTAAATATGCTAAAAATTTTTAGAGTGTAATGTTTCTCATGAACTATACTCGGTCTGATATAGCTTATGTTGTTAGTAGATTGAGTAGATACTCATAATTCTAGTAGTGAATATTGAAATACTCTTAATCGTTTGTTACGGTATCTGAGAAGTACTATGAGTTGGTGTTTGCATTTTAATTAAAAAATTCTGTTTCAGAAGGTTTTTGTGATGCAAACTGGGTGACTGACAATGATGATGTTAGCTCCAGCAGTGGCTATGTGTTTACTTTGGGTGCAGGTGTTATTTCATGAAAGTCTTTTAAGCAACCTTGTATAGCACGTTCCACTATGAAATCTGAATTCATTGCTCTTGCGCGGACAGGGCAAGAAGCTGAGTGGCTATGAAACTTTTTGGCAGATGTGCCATTATGGGGAAGAAAAGTGTCACCAATTTTTCACGTTGTGACTCACATGAGGCAATTGAGATTGCTAAGAATAGTGTATATAATGAAAAAAAAAAAGACATATTCGCATCAGACATGGTGCAGTTAAAAATTATTAAAACATAGCGTTATTTCCTTAAAATATGTAAGGTCCGAAAGAAATTTAGTGAATCCTATGAACAAGGGTTTGACAAGGAAAATAATCCTTGGATTGTCGAGGTGATAGGGTTAAGGCCTATGGATTGAGGTAATATGATGGATACCCATTTGTGGTCAAATGAAGCCATATAGGTCTTCAATAAACACTACATATCTTATCCATATGATGCGAGGTAGTGTATTATAAGTTTGAGCTTAAATTTGTTGTTAACTATCCATAGTCTTAAGGTGGTCTATGAGATAGACTTGATGGATCACCTATGTGAGTGTAAAGGGTTGGTCGCCTTTTATGGATGATACGGGCACGATCATGAAGATGGATGTTTTAAGTGTGTTGAATGCAACCTACGGAGTGTATGAGTTGAAGTGTGAAAAGGGCTCCAAAGTCGCCCCTATATTGCACTCTATGGGCGCCATTTTGTCCATTTAACACTAAGGGGCACTTTTTTCATTTTATTTATTATTTGTATTAGCCTATATAAAGAACATGTTAGGGTTTTAGCTCATTAGTTATTGAATGTTGATGCAAGAACACAAAGAACATCTCTCTTGAGAGAGAGAGACTCTCTAGGCCGAAAATGTGTATTGCTTGGAAATGTTGGTGCTTGAGAGGTAGATTATGATCTTGTGTCTTCAAAAGGGTGTGGTGTTGCTATTGTAAGTCCTAGGGGTCCTTAGATTTAATATATCTTTGAGTTCCTAATCTTGTAATAGTGTATGTCTCACTTTCTATCTTTACATTTCATGTCTTAGTTTGTGTTGTCTAGTGAACCCGTTAGTTCTTGTTGTGTCTTGTAATCTTGTAACGCTGGATTGTTGTTATCCTAGTGTTGTTCTTCTTATCATAATGTTGTTTATCCCTTGTTGTTGTTAGTCATTTACACCTTCTTTCTTATTGTTGTGGGAGCCGAGAATTGTGTTTGTATTGCTCTCGGATATCCCTTTGTTTGTGGACTATTTTGGCTTGTTTTTTATACTATCCAAGTTTGTATCGAATTAATGAAAGACTTAGGTCGTCTTTCTAGAACACTCATGGGACCCAAGGTTTGTGTGCATGACCATAAAAGCACTTTGTATTATCCGGAGATTGCTTAAAATCAAGGATACTCAAGTTATGTCCATCTAATTCAAGAGTACTTCACTTCTTGGTTATTTGTTGTTGCCTCATATCACTACGTGTCAATTCAAATCGAAAGATATTGACACTTAAATACTTGTTCCTTCCTTTTGCCAATAATTTATTCCTATTCTTTATCTTTGCAATGGTGGGGGATTGTGGAGTTAATTCTACCTTAAAGCATTTGTATAATGCATGAATAAAGAAAAAATAAATAAAAAAAGTATGTTTCAGGGGAGTTGAACATAAACATATACGTTATGTGGGAGATGAGCATATTTTGTTCCTTTATGAGTTTTGTGATTTAACAGTACTTTAATGCGTATTTATATTCACACCTCCGTTTCTCTAATTTACTCCCCTCTTGCAGCAACATTAGTTTCCATACCTATATAAGGAGCATCTATAGGGAACAAAAATAAGACACCACAATAAAGAAAGAAAACATCTTCCTCTTTTCTTCTTCCTCTTGAATTATTTTGGGCAATTGATTTGGGCAACCTCCAAACTTTCATCCACGAGTGCACATATTTGGAAGTAACTGTGGAATCTTGGGGAGCAACCGGCTAGAAGGATTTAATTTGCACCAGAGTCGGGCCAAAATCGTTTTCAAGACAATGGCTTGGCACGACACATTTCTTATGACTATTTACGTATTATTATTAGTTTCAGTTCCAATTTCAATATTATAAAGTTCAGGAGCTCCCAAACTCACTTGACACTAGCTTTTTCAATGACATTGTTGAACAATTACGTTGGAGATCAAGTTAATATCTATGTGTTACTTTTTTCTTGTCAGTTGTTTCGATACTTGTTACTTTCGTTAACTACTTTAATCATGTATACGAATCCATTTAGCATTAATAATCTTGTATTTGGTCATCTCAGTTGGCTTATTCTTGAACCATACTAATAGAGGTATTTACATACAAAAATATTTTTTTATAGTAAGTAAATTTTAAAAATGTTCTCGTATTACTTCATCTAGTCCAATATAAGTGAATTATTGACCTTTTTTTTATGATTCAAAATAATTGAATTTTCAAAATCTAATAGTGTATTAATTACTTTTAAAAAAATTATCTAAAATGCACCTAAACTATGAGATTTCATACAATATCTTCATTTACCTTTTGAGCCAAATTGCCTTCCACATTATAAACGAAGCGGGTGGAAGAATGCTTTTGTAGTAGATAAATTTTATACACGTTCTTTGTAATGCTTTTGTAGTAGATAAATTTTATACACGTTCTTTGTACTGCAATTACTGCTCCATTATTTACCGAGTAATAATTTTTACAGGGTATTATTTTTGTATTTAGTAATTAATATGTAAATCTAGTGGCGCTGAATTGTCTCGTAATTTGGCCGGTTTTTACCATTGACTAAATCCAGTGTTTGTGACTACTATGAGAGAGCCAAGTCTGACCACGTATGTCCACTCTTTTCGCCTCCACACGTTTTTGACAGGTGACACTGACCCTTCTTTTCTCAATTTTCATAGTATCTTTTTAATAAAAAGAATTTTGGTGCCCACTACTCATTAGGGTTATGAGAAAATATGGACCAATTAAAAATTTATGAGAAAATATTTTTTTATGCTGGAATTAATTATGTTGGGGTTAGTTATACTGAGATTTGTTATTCTGAGTTAGTTATCTGATTTTATTTCTTAATATTGTTTGATTTGTGGTACTAAAATAATATGTATTACATTCTTTTTAAGAATAGATAGTTTGTTTACTAAAATATTTTTTACCTTATTTAGCTTAATTATTTTCAATCATATTAAATACAAAAGAAATTAAAAAGTTACTAATTTTTTTTCTAACTTTAGTATTTTTTTTTCCTAAAAACACATGTTAAGAAATTTGTGTTGACATTTCTTAAATGTGTTCGAAACTTTAATATTTCATGTTAAATAACTTATTTTGTCCTAAATACTATAAAATGTTTATAATCCTATTTTTTGTTTAAAAAAATCATTATCAAAAAATGTAAAAAAGAATTACTTTCATTTTTCATTATTTAGTATCATTAATATTTGGAGAGTTAAATTGTATTTTTCTAAAAAATTAAATTTTTAAACATTTTTAGCTATATATAAAAAATAATTTTTTATTTAATTAAGCATGTACTAAGTTAGAAAGAGAATGTCAAGATGTTTTAATTACTTGTCCATGATAACATTGTTAGGAAAAATAAAAATTTGAAGTAAAATAATAAACATTTCTACAAAATAGAAAGACAATAAACCCTTGGATTAATTTTGAATTTGATTATATAAATAGTTTTTATGGTATCGTTATCATTTTTTCATGACTCATCACTTTTATAACATTTAATAAGCTCATATAATTGTTTAAATTTATCAAAATGGATAAAAATTTATAAATTAGTTAAAATTTAAATTAAGGATAAAATTGATCAAAAAAATTGATGTGAGGACTACTAAAATCTCACATTTTCTCTTATATACATAAGTAAAGAGAAGAAATAGTGTGTATATATATATATATATATATATATACTGTTGTGGTGGGCCCTTTTTCAGACCTTCACAGAGTGAAAGCTTTACTGCACTAGACTGCCTTATATATATATATATATATATATATATATATATGAAAAGTGATAATTTAAGATTTTATCCCAAGGTAAATAATATTGGGATTATTTATATCATTCAAAGGGTAAATAATTCATACCGATACTATTTATTGATCCCGAAATAAATTATTTCAAACTTAACAATCAAATAAAATATCAAAAAATTTATCTTAAAATTATTTTTTTTATCCCAAAATTATTTATTTTAATACCTCAACCAAACGCCCTCTGGGTTATGATAAAATCCTCAAATGGTCCTTCTCATATGTACAAACTCCAGCTAAACTTTTAGGCTCCTACCTTCTGTAGCCTCCTATGCTGTGTATTTTTTCATTTTCAAAAATAATTACTTATTTTTTTTATTTTATTTAAAAAAAGAATATTTTTTAAAAAAAAGTATTTTAGTTTTAATTTTTACGTGATATATTTAAGATCACAAAATAAAAAAAAAATTTAATATATTTGACATAATTTAATTTAAGATCATAAAATACAAAAAAAAATAGTTTCTTCAATTTTATATTAAATTAAAATAGGTTTTTCTTAAAAACGAATAAAGTATAAAACATTAAGTTAGTTCCTCGAATTATTACACAAACTTCTACAACCATCCCAAAGAAACTTTTAAATTTTTTTTGAACTAGAAATAGTAACTTTTGAATATTTTGTCAATATAATCATCGAACTATGCATATTTTCAACAAGATAAAAATTAATGATAAAGTTAATTTTTTAACAAAAATTTATTCGCGCGCGCACATATTACATTTAATTTTTAGATGAAATTCCCATTAATTACATAAAATTTATTTTGCCCATAAATTTATTTTGCCCATTTCAAATAAGTATTAAATAAAATGAGTAATATTCGTGTAACTATAGCAAAATGAAGGTGCAATTTTTGAAAAAAAAATTAATGAAAAATCACACCAACTTCCTTATTTTTTCTTTAAATATATTAATTTCAAGTTTACAATTTAAAAGATCTGGTATTAAAGAAATTCTCCTTAACAAAAAAACATAATTTAAAAAAATATTATCAGAGGTGCATAATTACTATTCATTTTTCACATGTGAAACACAATATTGAATTTTAAACAAAAGAGAGAAGATTAAAATGATAAATGTATAAGCTTTCGTTAAAATAAAAGATATATGTATCATTTTTTAATGAAAAGCACCATCATTTTATTTTAATTATATAAATATAATTTATTGAATTAAAGATACATTTAAAATGATTATATAAAATTTATATTATTTATGGATATTTGATCTAAATAAAATTAATTTTAAAATATCTATGAATAAATTTTCATTAAAAATTTAACTTTTCTGTTAGTTTTTCACCTTGTCAAAAATATGTGTAGTTCGATAATTATATTACAACAACAAGAACAAACTCAGTGTATTCCCACATAGAGATGTTTAGAGAGGATAAAATGTACACACTCCATACTACTATTTTTGTAGAAGTAGAAAGGTTGTTTTCGATAGACAATATTACTTGGTAAAAAATATTTCAAAAATTATTTCAATTAGTTGTCTTCGTAAGTTCAGTGACAATTTTATTTAGAGATATCAACCCCCCTAAACTTGTCTCCCCAACTTTATTTAATGCTTAAACTAATCTTTCATTTATTTATCCCTTAACATCTTTATAGTGAATTTATTTTCCCCCTTATGCTGACGTGGCATTTTCTTTAAAAAAATGCGTAAATAGTATTTAAAAAAAAATTAATATATATATATATATATATATAAAGAAAAAAAATCATCCTCTTCTTCACCCAACCCCGCCAACAGCGCCCCCCATCCCACTTCTCCTCCAATTACGAAAGTTGTCACCCCCACCTTTAATTTATCCTCCTTCGACCTCTTAGATCAATAAAAAAATGAAATTGAATTTGAAAATTAAATAAAATCTACATGAATTGGATGTTTGGTTGTTGATTTTAGAGAATTTGGTGTTGATTTGATCGAATTTTTCATGTGGATTGAATTTTTTATCACTATTTTATGATATTTTTCAATAGTGATAATTAAATTTTTCAAGTGAGTTGAGTTTTCCGATGAAAATTCGTCGAAATTTTCGCCGAAAAACCTGACAGGTGTGGTTGTGTGGGGGTGGACGGAGGTGGATGGGGGTATGTTTAGGTGTGGGAGTATAGGGGTGGATGGGGCATGTGTGCATGTGGTAGACGGGAGGGGATGAAAAGGGGGTGGTTATGAAGAAGATGAAAAATAGGGGATGGGGTATTTTTTAATTTAAAATATTTTATATATTTTAAAATATATATATGTTAAAAAAATACTTTATTTACGTAGCTATGACATGACGGTGATTTGGCGCTGATGTGTCAGCGAATGTGATTCACTCTCCCTCGTGAGAATGGTATTATTTATTAAGGTGGGTTATTCATAAAGTATTAAGTGTTAAACTAATTTACCGACACAAATTCAGGAGGATTTGATGTATTATCCCTTTTATTTATAAAGATTCAAAAATTACTTTATTAAAATATTTCTATAAGTTGAGTCACAATTTAAGAAATTAACTCATAATATTATACATGTTAAATTAACTCTGGCAAATAAACGGTAGAAATATAGGTGGTTTGACCCTTAATTACACACACCTCCTAGATTTTTGAAATAATTACAAGACATACTAAATAATTTACTCAGATACACAAGACAATAGTCGAGTGTCAGAAATACACGAAGTTTACTCAGATACACAAACCAAATTTCCGGTCTCTCATCACCATAGCCCCATTCCTCTTCATCTTTTACTTCTCAACCTTTATCTGTCATCATCACCGACGAAAAACATTGACAGAACACCACCAAACGAACCTCACTCGCCACTGCGCAACAAATTTTCGGTCAGTTGCTATAACTGCCAAAATTTGATTCATCCATTAGATCTATGGCAGATCTGATTCCTCCTTTCACCATTGCCGAAAATTGATTCCTCCCTCCATCTATGACGAGCTCCATCACCATCAGAGCACCCTTCTCCCATCTGTTGGCAAATCTAATTCCTCCCTCCAACGTTGCTAGATGGCGATTGAACTCGAGCTAGATCTGAAAACTATGACAAGCTCGAGCTAGATTGAATATTTTTGTATTTGGGTGGCGTGTCAACAACGGTGTAGTCTTGTAATTTTTGCGACTTATGTATCTTTGTGAGCTAAAAATTTGTGTATATTTATGATTTTTGAAAGTGTATCTATGCACACATACATAGATACAGTACATACTCTTCTCAGTTATCTGATTCTAGATACATGAAATTGATATTAGACACATGAAATTAAGATTACATATATAGTTTTAGACACAGTTTCAGATACACAGTCCTAAATACGTGCGAATCCAGTATATTTTATATTTTTTTGAAGTCAAGGGAGATTTTGTAAATAAACCTCTTATATTTAGTGACTAGTAAACTGATTTACACTTCGCTCGGTTATAAGAAATGGTAAAATATTAATAATATTATTAAATATAATTTATATAATTTAATTTGAAGAAATATTTAGTACACTTCTAACATATTTATAATTGATTTTGTAGAGATAAATTTTTGGTCAGAATTATCAAACTTTTAATAAAGTCAAAAAGTTATAATTTTAAATCAAAAGAAGCTATAAACTTATGACAAACAAAAATTTATATAAAAATAAAATAAAGAGAAATCATAGGGAGAACATATGAAAAAATAAAAAGAATTTTTCAAAAATAGTCACATTTTGCTGGAAAACTTATTTTTCATAGTCATATTTTACATAATTATCATTTATAGCTGTTGTATTTAATTTACGCCCGCTGTATTCAATTTTATCAATTGTCTATATTCATATAAAATATAAATACAATATCATTTAACTGTTGTATTCGATTCACAGCCGTTGTATTCACTTTTACTCAGTGTTTTGTGTTCATATAAACATAAATACACTATATATTTAGTCTTGCCAAAACACTACCATTATTTTCTTTTTTATTTTTTTTATATTTTTTTTTCGTATTTTCCTCGTTTTTTCTTCTTCTTTTTTCTAATTTTTCCTATTTTATTTTTTTTGTTTTATATATATATTTTTCTCTCTTCTATCTCTCTTTCTTTTTTATTTTTATTTCTTTTCTTTTTTGTACTTATTTTCTTTATCATTTTTTTGTTCTATTTTATATTTTTTGTATTTTTAAAAAATATAACTACTCGAGCACAAGTCATTGATGATAACTTAAATATCATAATTATTTATCTATTTGTAGTCACACCATCATTTAATTTTTGTATTCATTGATACAACTGTATTTGTAATTTAAAGTTCGCGCTTGTATTTGTATTTTGTAGTTCACGTTTATATTTATATTTTATAGTTCGCACGTATATTTGTATTTGTTAATTCGCACCATCATTTATATTTTATATAATTCGCACTTGTATTTTAAAGAATTGTTTTGTACGTATTTGTATTTTATAATTGATTGTATATTATATTGGATTATATTTGTATTATGATTTTATTGTGTTTGTATATTTAGATTATATTTGTATTTATATTCTGTTTTCGTCAATGTCTTTTTATTTTTAAGGAATTATTTTGTATTTGTAAGTTGATTGCACATTGTATTTAGCCATGATTATGTACAATTTATCAGTTGTATTTGTATATAAACAAGTAAATGCATTAATTGTATTTTCTTGATTCTAAAATATATAAACATGCAATATATCATTTGATACAAATTACTGTTTTGTATTTATATGTCAAAATTATTATTCGTATTTGTAAATAAATAAATGTCACTTGATACAAATAAAATTACAAACAAATGAAACCAATGATTTTAAAAATACAAGTATATATTGTATTTTTATAAAAAAAATTGAATTATATTTATTTGTATTAATAAATACAACTTATATAAATAAATACAAACAACTATTCGTAAAAAAAAAATCAATCGTTCTTTTTCAATAATTAAAAATTACAAATGATAGTTCACACTCGTATCTATATGTTATAGTTCGTATTTGTATTTGTATTTTATAGTTTTCACTTGTATTTGTATGCTATAATTCGCCTTTACATTTATATTTTATAGTTCACACTTGTATTTGTATTTGCTAGTTCGCACAAATGAAAATAAGAAGAAAAATAAAAAGAAAAAAAGGAGAAAAAATGTGAGAAAAAAGGAAAAAAATACAAAAAAGGTGAGTGATAGAAAATAGAGAAAAAAAATTTAAAAAAAAAAAACAAAGAAGAAGAAAAAATAAAAAGGAAAAGAAGAAAAAAAAAGAGACAAAATGAAAAAAAAAAAAAAAAAAAAAAAAAAAAAAAAAAAGAAGAAAAAAAAAGAAGAAAGAGAAAAGAAAAAAGGGAAAAGAAAAAATGAAGAAAAAAAAGAAGAAAGAGAAAAGAAAAAAGGGAAAAGAAAAAATGAAGAAAAAAAAGAAGAAAGAGAAAAGAAAAAAGGGAAAAGAAAAAATGAAGAAAAAAAAGAAGAGTAATAGAAAATAGACAAAAAAATCGAAAAAAAGAGAAAAAATTAAATGGAAAAAGAAAAAGAAAAAATACAAAAGGAAAAAAAGAAAAAGAAAAAGAAAAAATTAAAACATATTTCATACTTGTATTTGTAAAATAAAAAGAAAAAAAGAAAAAAAGAAGAAAAAATATGAGAAAAAAAGAGAAAAACTATATAAAAAAATGAGAGTAATAGAAAATAAAGAAAAAAATAAAAAGGAAAAGAAAAAAAGAAAAGAAAGACAAAATTAAAAAAAAAAACAACGAGAAAAAAAATTGAAAAAAAGAAAGAAGAAATAGAAAAGAAAAAATGAAGAAAAAAAA
>NC_061116.1:89520848-89617184 GCF_002878395.1 Capsicum annuum | reverse complement strand
AAAAAAGAAAAAAAATACAAAAGGAAAAAAGAAAATGAAAAAGAAAATTAAAACATATTTCACACTTGTATTTGTATTTGCTAGTTAGCAATAATGAAAAAAAGAAAAAAAACAGAAAAAGAAAAAAAGGAGAAAAAATGCAAGAAAAAGAAGAAAAAATACAAAAAAAGAAGGAGAATAAAAGAAAAAAAAAAGACGAAAAAATAAAAAAGAAAATAAAATATGAAAGAAAAAAAGGAAAACGAAAAAGAAATGAAAGAGAAAATGAAAAAAAGAGGAAAAGAAAAAATGAAGGAAAAATTTGAAAAATGAAAAAAAAAAAAGAAAAAAAAGGAAAGTAATAGAAAATAGAGAAAGAAAAATACATGAGAAAGACTATAATTATGAAAAATTGATAGGCAAGAGGAGACTATGAATTGTAATTAATTGAAACTAGGCTAAATAAGGTAATTAGGAGTCAATATTGGCTAAGTTATGTAATTATCTCAAAAATAACTAATGTGACTCATTTATACAACCTCAACCATCATAAAAAAAATAGAAGAAAAAAATATGTGAAATTAATGAACAATCTTTCGAGTTTTTGTCGATATCCACTCCCATAATACCGAACACCACATAATAGTCTTCATTTAATTTTTCGACTGAGCATGAATATAATAAATATAAAAAACATAGCAACTTAAAAAAAAATGCAATCGTTTCTAAAAAGTCTTACAGTGCCTCTATTTAAGGGCTAATAATTAACAATATATAATAAAAGGGATTCGAAAAACAATACTTAACCGCATGCCTACATCTATATAACGGATATTCTGTGTTAGTGTTTGGGTGCATTCAAATTTCTTTGTTTATCTATATATTTTTTTTATGTTAAAATTGAATTCTGAATTTTAGTATTAGTTTGTAATGCTTGATTTTTCAAATCTGAATATTTTATTTCCTAAATTTCTATAATTGTATTCAATTTTTTCTATTTGATTCTATCTTTTTTAATTTTCAAAAACAAAAATATACATATTTTAGTTTTATCGAGTATATACATTTTGAATATAAAAAAATAAATAATGCAACATCACTCTTACGAATTTAATCATTAAAAATAAAAATAAAAATATATAAATCGATGTTCAATCTTTATAACTCTTATCGATATTCATTATCACAAGTTGATCACCACTATATAGCATTCACCTTATACCCCAGGTCAAATTTTAACATGGATGTAATAACGCCAAAAGGTAATGCGATCAATGTTTACAATGTCTTACAATATTTTCATTTGTAAACTATAATATGAAACAATAAATAATGTCATGAATGTGACTATTAATTATTTTAGGGGTTATGATAATAAAAAAATTTGGTGACTTTTTAGTTTCTTAACATTTAATATTTAATATAATTAAGAGAAATAAATGAGTGTTTTTTAATTTATTTTAATCTAGAACATAAATGAGAAAAAATAAAGAAAATCCCAAAAAGAGAATAAAGATAAACTTACTTCTTGATCAAAGAAAATGTCATATCTTTTCTTTTATTTCTAACTTTATTATTATCAGTAGATTGTATATTTAAAAAAAATAAAAAATTATATAACGAAATATCAGTAAATTTTTATTTCAGCAATAAAATATTTAATTGAAAAGTATTTCATGTTTTCCTTTGATGCAGAGTGTAAATTTATGTTATAGAGTCTTGTTTTTTTAGAATACATAACTTATTTTGAATAAATAATTAATTAAAAATTCTAAAATAAACAACAATAAGTATATATACTCATATATATATATTTCTTAATCATTCAAACTTCTACCTTTTGAATGGGTTCAATTTTTTATCATAGCCTTTTTAATTAGCTGACATAGTTTAATGTTAGGTTATGAGGTGAATTTTTTTTAAGAAAATATCTCAATTGGTTGATATTTTAAGAAAACATACTTAATTGAGGCGTTTAATGGGTTGTACGGTGATTAAGCAGATAAGAGGTTGATATTTTAAGAAAACATATTCAATTGAGGCGTTTAATTATGAAAGTTGAATTTTAAATAAGAAAATATAATGAAAAATCAAGAGGATTAAAATTAAATAAATGTGAGCTTCAGTGATATACCACATAATTTAAATTAGAGAGAATTGAACAAAAAGAAGAAAAGTGCTCTATTACTTCTAAATGGTTTATATGTTCCATTGCTTTCAATAATAACCTTAAAGTTCTTGATGTCAAATAATAAACCTTCATTCAGAATTTTCTTCAAGATGTACACCAGATTTTTCCTTATTTCAACATGCATTAAATCGATCTAGCCAAATAGAAACCTTGGTGACTATTCAAAGACATAATAAAAATTTACAATTAATTAAAATGAGGCCAAAATACCTTCTAGTATAAAAATCATATCCAAAGTAATAAACTCAACTCGCTATTTCTCTCGGTACTAACGGGTTCTTACATTCTAAAAACTCCCTCACAAGTCAGTCGTTTCTACTACAATTTGTAAATCAAGAAAGGATTAAAAAAACATGTGTTGCATAAGTAGAAAGAAATTACAGAAAAATATAATATTCAGAAGGGACCAAAAAAAAAAAGATCAAAAACAAACAAAAAAAAAAAAACATGTGACCTTTAAAATACATGTTTCACATTTGGTCTAGTGAGAAAATTCAAACAAAAAGTAGTAAGTAGAAACACAAAGCTTAAGCAAATATTAACCTAAAAGGTCAGGTTGTTACTTAAACTTGGTTTGTACAACTTTATCTTTTATATATGCAAAGGAAGGTGGAAATGAACATTGTAGCAATATTGAAGAATTTTCAGATTATGTACTATCCCATTCTAATAGAGTAAGTATTATATATTTACTATAAGAGACTTTCCACATTACTAACTCCACTCTTCCTCATTCTTAAAATTATTATATAATTAATAGAGTTAAATATAGTGACCTTTGAATTTTCTTTAAACACATAAATATTTAAATGAAAAAAAAACTTAATTAATGTCAAAAAACCCACAAAAAGATAAATAAAACTAGAGGTCTCTAAGGCATGTCGCATAGGATGGACCAACATTCTCTTATTTTAATATATATATATATATATATAGATATATAAAATTGGTTTTTGTTATTTGCCTTAAAAAGTGCTCATCCTGTTTTAGAATAGTTAACACTTAGTTGACGTGACTCCTTAAGAGAATATTTATCAGGAACTTATATTACAAAATTAGTCTTATTAATTACTTCATTGGTTTAACAAAGAATGATCTATTTTGACTTGACACAAAGTTTAAGAAAATAAAAAAAGACTTTTGAATCTTATGATCTTAAATTAAAATTATGTCAAATGTACCAAAATGTCCTTTAATCCTGTGATCCTAAATATGCCATATGAAAAGTTGAAATTAAAATATTATCAAAAAAAGAAAGAGATCATTTTTTTCAAACGGACTAAAAAAAGTAGATCCTTTTTTTTGAAACGGAGAAAATATGCTTTAAAAATATAATTTTGAGTATATAACTGTATGTAGTCATTTAATAATAAAAATAATATTTAAAAAACATAATATAGTTCTCTTAATTTCATAAAAGGAATAACTAAATTGAAACAAGGTTTACCAAGAGGGCTAATTAAAATAAAATTGGAAAGTATCACGTAAATTGGGTGGGAGGGAGAAAGAAGTATATTTTTGTTTATATAGTATTATATAGGGGTGGGCAAGGTATGGTATATACTGAATATCAGATCGAAATTGAAATTTTTTATACCGCGGTATGGATGTTATGGTATTTGATATGGTATTTGGTAGGAATTTTAAATTATTTTGATATTTGGTACGATATTTGGTATTTATGCAATATATATCGAAATACCGTATACCGCACCAAAGTTTTTTAATAACGTATAAAAGCCATATATATTATATTTAATATTATTAAATATATTTGTATATCATCCATTAGCCAATTGAACACAAAAATAGCTTTTATTCAAAAATAAAATTTTGGAAAGCTTATTATTTAGGAGTACTATGCTTCAGTTTAGGTACTCTTATTTAGAATTTGCATCTCGGACTATTCAATCGTGATTGAAATGTTATTTTTGTGTAATTGATTAACAAAGATATTTGTTAGCCTAACATGATTGAGTCGTTTTTAAAATTTAAAACTATAGTTTTTTTATATGAATATTTGTAATTATAAATCAAATAAAGTATGGTTATCGAATTACTATACTATAAAATATCGAAATCGAATTTAAAAATACCGAATCATACCGAACTAATTTGATATGGTAATGGTATTGTTCTTTTAGATACCGAAAACCGAAGTTACCGTATCGAAGTTTAAAATACCGTACCATGCCCATCCCTTTATATTTGGAGAAAATGCACTATTTTCATCCTAAACTATACACGAAATTGTTGAGATACAGCCAAACTTTAAAAGGATCCTATTACCCTGGACTAATTAAAATCATATTTTTGGCAATCTTAATGCCTACTTGGTATATACGCATGCCTACGTGAATCTTCAATGTGTTGATTCACTAATGTGCCATGTATGTATTGTATAGCCATTAAGGTTATCAAAAATATATTTTCAATTAATCCAGAAGAAATAAAATCCTCTTAAAATTCGAATATTTTTTGAGTAATTTCGTGTAAAGTGCATGGTAGAAACAAAACATTTTTCCTGTATTATACTTATTATATTAGTTACTAATAGCTAGTCAACCAGTTTGACGATGGTATCAGTATTTGAAAGCAGCAAGAAAGGAAAATTAAATTGTGGAGGAGAAAAAGGTTAGGTTGAGACTTGAGAGTCGATGAAAATACCAACAATGGGACACGCTTAGTTTATTCGCATAAAAATCACGTTCTTCCTTTTTATTTAGTGTTCAGATGAGGCGGATATCTGAATAGGAAAGGCAGAAGAAACAGAGGTGTGCTAATAGTGGATATCATGTCCAACTATATAACAATTGGACCATGAAGAGATAAGAGAAACAAGATAATCTACAAGTTGAGATTTCTGTAGGTCTAGTTGAAGGAGAGACACATATCCAACTAGTCCTTAGCCAAAGGGAAAGAAAGATACTAGTGCTATATAATTTTAATTTGAGATCTTGCCTTTTTATATCTGCATCTCTCCTCCTCATTGATTGAGGGAAGAGAGAAAGAGAGAGAGATTGAGAGCTTTTCTCTTTTTTTCTCCCAAAATGGCAAGTTGGGTTCTATCAGAATGTGGTGTCAGACCACTGCCAAGAATCTACCCAAAGCCCAGACCAGGGTTAGCTAGCTCCACCGCCACCACCAATATAAATCTGAGAATTTCACCTACACGCACAGATCTGGTGTCGAGGAACTGCTGGGCATTGAGGGTTAGTGCACCACTTAGGATCCAAACTGTGGGAGAAGAAGAAAAAGAGGATAATAAAAAGACAAGAACAAGTAATGATGAATATTTCGACCCAGGGGCACCACCCCCATTCAAGCTATCTGATATTAGGGCAGCTATTCCTAAGCATTGTTGGGTCAAAAATCCATGGAGGTCCATGAGTTATGTCGTGAGGGATGTCGCTATTGTCTTGGGACTGGCGGCTGCCGCTGCTTATTTGAACAATTGGGTTGTTTGGCCTCTTTATTGGTTTGCTCAGAGTACAATGTTTTGGGCACTTTTCGTTCTCGGTCATGATTGTGGCCATGGAAGCTTTTCAAACAACCACAAGTTGAACAGCGTTGCTGGACATATCCTTCATTCTTCCATTCTTGTTCCTTACCATGGATGGTTCGTAATTTCTTTCTTCAAAACTCTTTTTCTTTTTCCCTTTTCAAATCCAAGCAACACTGTTGTCTGTCTGTCTATCTAATTGGTTGATTGGTTATTGTTTAAATTCATGTTTCAGGAGAATAAGCCACAGGACTCATCATCAGAACCATGGACATGTTGAGAATGACGAGTCCTGGCATCCTGTAAGTTTGTTTTGATGCACTTGTCAAAAACAACTACTATTATTTTTGCCTCCCTCTAACCCTCTTTGCTCTTCCCAGTTATCTGAGAAGGTTTACAACAGTTTGGATTATGCCACAAAGAAATTGAGGTTCACTCTACCCTTCCCCTTGCTGGCATATCCTTTCTACCTGGTGAGTTCCTACTTCGTATTCTTTCTCCATACTACTTTTGAAACAAAATATTTTGACACCATTCATAATAATCACAGTGGGGTAGAAGCCCTGGAAAGAAAGGTTCTCACTTTGATTCAAACAGTGATTTGTTTGTCCCAAGTGAGAAGAAAGATGTGATTACTTCAACTTTGTGCTGGACGGCAATGGCTGCATTTCTCGTGGGTTTGTCCTTTGTCATGGGTCCTATCCAATTGCTTAAGCTCTATGTCATTCCCTATTGGGTTAGTCAATTTTCCAACCTTCCTTTTCCCTAACTTTTTGTTTCTTCTTTTTAGACTCACATTATTTAACCTTAAATTCAATTCAACATTGTAGGGCTTTGTCATGTGGCTGGATATAGTTACCTATTTGCATCACCATGGCCATGATGATAAACTTCCTTGGTACAGAGGAGAGGTATAATTTTGATTTTGCTGTTTAACATTATGCCAGTATCTCCTACCACTAAGCCAGAATACCAAATGAAATGCTTCTGTGTTTACACGTTCTAACAAGTCTTTTCATGTCTTGAAAAATATTACTCCTACTATTTTATACTCCCACTTTTTTGGGATATAAGTTTAGTTGTTAGTTACTCCTATTGTATAAAAAAGAATTGGATAATTGATTATGTATGTATGAAACAGGAATGGAGTTATCTGAGAGGAGGGCTTACAACGCTTGACCGTGATTATGGATGGATTAACAACATCCACCATGACATAGGGACACATGTGATACATCATCTCTTCCCTCAAATCCCACACTATCATTTGGTAGAAGCAGTAAGTATCACAGCATTTTATGTAATTAAGCTGCTGCTCCGAATGACGTCTATTGGTCTTAAGTTACTTTATTTTTGGATTTGCAGACTGAAGCTGCTAAACCAGTGTTAGGGAAATATTATAAGGAGCCAAAGAAGTCAGGGCCTCTACCATTTTACTTGTTGGGATATCTCATTAAAAGCATGGAGGAGGATCACTATGTCAGTGACACAGGGAACGTAGTATATTATCAAACTGATCCTAACCTTTCTGGATGTCAGAAATAGAATCCTAGTATAGCAAATACCTGTTAATCAGGCAGGTGATTCTTTTTCACTAACACTATGGACATGCTCATTCGATTCAAGTTGGTTGTATAACCACAAGTGAGTCAGCTAGCTCCCCCCCTCCATTAAAGAATGGGGAAAGTTCTATATTCAATTGTTTCCATATTGTAATAATTGAGTGGAGAAAGATATTACTACTATCTTGAGGACCTTATAAACGACCTCCTGTTGGGTTGACCGAGAAAGTATATTAGTATTACGTATTCTGGATTCGGAAATGATTATAAAAAGATACCAGTCCACAACTTTTATTTTATTGTTTGCTGTGCATGGATATGACGGGAGCCTATAAAATTGTTGCCACGTGATTAGGAGGTCATAGGGTCCTAAGTCTTGAAAACAGTGGCAAGAGGGTGTTTGGATGAGCTTTTAAAAAGTAACTTATAAGTTAAAAATTGGGAGACCCTATTTTTGGCTTTTTTTTATACTTTTCTGGCTTAAATGTGAGTGTTTAAAAGTACTTTTTAGCTTTGTGAAATATTACTAAATTTTAAAAATGTTTAAAAATCAAAAAAATTATAAATAAGTCAATTTAAACACTCTAAAATTGTATACAACTGATTCTTGTGGTTGAGTTTTTTTCTGAACCGTGCGCATAGCGGGTGCACTGGACTGTTTTTCTTTTTTACGGATCTCATCCGTTAGCATCACTTATGAAGGCAATAGATATTTTTGCCGTAAGAACGTGTGTAGGAAAAAAAGAGAGTGATTTAGATTAACCGAAAAGGAAACGAGAGGTGGTGGTTTAGTCGGGGAAAGATGAAGGGAACATCGAAGGAAATGTCACTTCCAACAATACTAATCAATTTAAACATTTTACGTCAGACTGAACCCCTTACAGGTTGTTTGGATGGAAGGAAAGATCCCTTTAAAGGCTGCATGCAAGCTGCACATCTTTCTTCTCTTTTCAAAGATGGGGCTGATGGGTCCCTGCATCAAGAAAAAGAATAGATGATTTTTGCCTTTCTCCGAATATTTAGTGAACCAATTTCAA
This sequence comes from Capsicum annuum, assembly GCF_002878395.1. Lineage (NCBI taxonomy): Eukaryota > Viridiplantae > Streptophyta > Magnoliopsida > Solanales > Solanaceae > Capsicum > Capsicum annuum. The sequence continues at coordinate 89,608,913 of NC_061116.1, read as the reverse complement.
CCGGTTCTAGATATTCTGAAGGTGTGGCTCACCTAAACGTTAACGTTCAGAAATGATAGGAACATTCTTGAATCAGCAAAATGGGTAGATACCCCGGGAATTTGGGTATCAAGGCATTTTCCTTAATGGAAGGCTACTTCATAATGCAATTCGGTATCTCCATATAACTGTAAAATAACGTTTTTCGAGAAAGTACGGAGTAAAATAGTAAATACTTTGAGTCTTCGGAGTGAAATAAGTAGGAGCGTAGCCTTTGAATCCAAAATTCTGTGGTATGGTATGATATGATATAGTTATAAAGTCAATCATGTTTGTTTTGATTGTTTTCTAAAGAGTAAATACATAATTACCCTATTGATGTTGTCCGAAATTTTTAAAAAGACACCTAAACTTTAACTTCGATTTATTACCTCATGATTCTTTTTTATTTCGTTTCAAATACACCACTTTGGACCTTTGTGTGTATACATGCGTCTGTGGCGCGTGAAATGGCTCAAAATTGACTTTTTGACCAATAAAAAGCTGCCACATGTAAATAATTAATATATGTATAATTTATACTTTTTTTTTTAAAAAAATAATATTTATTTATTTTTTTAAATTATCTGGTACCCTCCCTCTCTTCCCCCAACCCACCCTTTCTTCTTCGCGCCTTCAATACCATTAAAGCTTCATTAATTTTTTTTTTTAAATATCATTAAAACTCCATTAAAGCTAACACAATGTCTTCTTCAACACAATATCTTCTTCAACACCATTAAAGCTCCCCCATTAAAGCTCTATTGAAGTTTTTTTTTTTTTAAGTATTTTTAAAACTCCATGAAAACTCAGTTAACTATCTTTAAAACCCAATTCAATCATTTAACTATCCTTAAAACTCAATTCAATCATAAAACAATTTTTTGAATTGATTTGAACTAAAAAAAATAGATGGAAAGAAAGATTTTGACGGAGTAGGGATTAGGGGGAGATGCTGACAGGGTGGGGGTGTTGGACGGAGGGTGGGGGTGGAGGGGAGCTGCTAGACGCCGGGGGTGCTGGATGAGGTGGGGTGGGGGAAGAGGGGGTGGGGTGGATGATAAATTAAATAAAAAGGAAAAATTTATTTTAAAAAAATATGAAATTAAATATATTTAACACGTGGCAGCACCTGATTGGTGCGTGTGTTTACTCTCTTTGTTGTGACTGAGATTCAGCGAAAAATGATGTATTTGAAACGAATTAAGTAAGAATCATAGGATAATAGGTCGAATTCAAAGTTTAGGTGTCTTTTTAAAAATCTTAGCCAATATCAGGGGGTAATTATGTATTTAATCTTTTCTAAAAGGCATGGTATGGTATGGTAATCTTTCATGGTTTGGGAACTATGAAATTGCTTAATTTTTAGAACCACGTATTTGATAGTTTTCCATGGTTTTCTTATTTATTTTTTCAATTATGCCCTTATATAATATTTTCTAATCCTATTTTACCCTTTACCCCATATTACTTACAACCCTAATATCTTATAATTTTTACGCAGAACTCTTCTGTTATTCTACGTTCTCCTCTGGATACTCCTGTTCCTCCTCTGATCAATAACATAACTTTGATTCCTTTGGATTGACAAGATTTTACGTCAGAACTCACGTTAACGCATCCATTTGGAGTGTATCGATCACAATGGCCAGCTAGATTGAGCATCGCGTTTCGATCACTGTCAAATATTGAGAGAAATGTTATGTTCACAAAGTCATCGTTCCCTGTAGCATAAGTGTCGGCTAACGTTCTTTCATTGCCATTTTGTCCCCAATAGATAACAATTCACCCTACTCCAGACCTTGTTGCTAGTGCTAAAATCAACAATATTGGGACATATTACAGAAAAAATGAAGCTTTGATTGTCATGTTCTAATTGGTTTTCAATATGATCTTTGATTTTGTTCTAGTTGGAATAATGCAGCAAAGCTACATGCTTTTTATACGGAAAAAGTTAAATTTAAATAGTTGTGAAAAGTTGTCCTTAATACCACTTGTAGACAAAGTTAGAAGTCATGTTACTGTTAGTTTGTGCTTCTGCTTGACGTAGCAGTTGTTAATAATTCAATATTGATTGCTAATACATAGAAAACTTGAAAGCAAATAACCAAAATGCTGCCTATGTACCTAATAATTCAATTAGGGGCATTTTAGTAAATTTATCTGTTATAATATAATACCATACCATCAAATCAAACAAAAAAACTGTTATTAAACCACAATGAACGATACAGTCCATCCAAACATTGTATTGTACTATACTGTACTGTATCATATCATACTATATTGTACCATACATTATGAAACCATGACAAACCACCATCCAAACAAAGGCTTCAGCGCCTGTAGCATCATAACTTTAGCAGGAGTTGTTAACTGGTTGTTATCAATGTAGTCAATATCCACTCTCTATCAAACAAGTCATGTGTTTAACTCTCGTAAACAAGTTGAAGTCTTAAAGTCTTAGTGGTTGTTTGGTAGAAGGGATAAGGATAATGTTGAATATGATATATTAGTAATGCTTGTATTAGTTATACTCCTTTTCTTTTAAAAAAATGACCTACTTTCTTTTTAGTCTGTTTTAAAAAAAAATGACTTTTTACTTCTTTGACAATACTTTAATTTCAACTTTCCACATGACATGTTTATGATTATAAGATTAAAAGACATTTTGATATATTTAACACAACTTTAATTTAAGGCCACAAGATTCAAAAATTTTCTTTATTTTTTTAAACATTGTGTTAAGTTAAAGTAGATCATTATTTTTGAAATGGAGAAACTACTAGTTTTTATACACTATTTAGTGTGATGTATTAAAAATTATATTCAATGAATTATTTATATAAAATAATATTTATTTGTGAGTATCGTCCCTTAACTTTGAATATATTCTCTTTTCAACAAAATTCTTTTGTCTTTAAAACCCCACTGACTCATTTTCCCCTCAAAATAAGATTAAATAGTTGATAGTATTGCACCCTACATTTGCTATCAAATTTTCTCGGAAGATCAGACCATGAGTTCCAATCAAGGGCGGAGCTATTCTTTGGTGAGGAGATTTATCTGAATTTCTTTTAGTAGAAAATTATATAATTTATACATGATTAAAATTATTTTTAATATATATATATTAAATATTGAACCTCCTTTAATTTTTATTTATATGTTATTTCTGACTCTTCTAGTGAAAATTTCGACTTCGGCACTGATTTCAGTCATCATGGCTCTAGTGGTGCTAATTCTTCGATCTGAGGGTTTTGAACAGCCCATCTTCTTCTTTATACTAAATCAAAATGTAATAATACACCCGGGGATATAATTGGTAGCTGCAATGATGAAAGTGACAATGTCACTTCCACCGCCCGCCTTGGTAGTGATGAATTGGGAAGTATAAAAATGGTGTGATATAGGGTGAGCAAATATTTTTAGGAGTAATAATGTCATTAGCTAGGTTAAAATATGTATTTTTTTTTGGTTTGATTTTACTTAGATATATTTTGACTTGAAATATCTATTAAGAAACACAATTAATAATATGATTATTTACTCTCATTAAATGATATTTATATTATATTTTATAATTAATAATTTGAAAAAAAATAATAAATGCTAAGAGTAAAATAGAAAAAAAATTGTCTTTTTTGATATGTCAAAAATAACAAGTAAAAATAGAAATTCAATTGAAAAATTGATGACAAGTAAAAGCGAACGGAGGAATTATTAAAATAATTTGTGTTATTAATACATAGAAAGTGATGATATTACTAATACACACTTTAATGCACAATAGAATGTATAACTAATTTACATTAATTATACATAGACTAAAAAAATGAATCAAATAAAATATTAATAATACACAAATATAATACATACTTCATTATATTTTTCAATATATTCTACCAAACTAACCCTTAATTGTATATAACACAAGTTTGATGTGTCATGAGATTTCAAAGAAAAATTTACTTATATCAAGGTGACGGTGCAATCCATTTTTTCTCCTTTTCTATGTACCGATGTGATCTAACTTGTAATAAGAAATCTAATTAGCACGGACACGATCATATGCTACTGCTCTAGTTACCTGCCATGGGCCATGATGAATTTCCTCGGAAGGTATGTTTTTGGAGAATTTCGATTCTACTTGGACAACTAAAATACTGTTTCCACTATGAAGGAGACAGATATCTAAATGATATAGGTTGGATTCCTTTCAAAGACTTTAGTCAATTAAATTTTGAAATATGTAAATTGCGCGTGTGTTTTGCTATTGGAGGTTCGCAAATTTCACATTATTATTTGGTGCAAAAATTCTGCTGCCATTGGAGGTTCTCAAATCCCAGATTATTATTTGGTGCAAGAAATAAGGAAATAGCCACCTTGTAATTGAATTTGGACATAAATACCTAATTTTAATATGTTTATCAGATCAAGTTAACACAAAATTACTTACTCTCTACGCTTTTATTTTCACTTTTTGACATGACAAATTTAATAAGAAAACAATTATTGATATAACTATTTGTTGGGTACGATGTAGTTTTGATGATCGACAATCTGACAACGTGATATGAAACATGTCAGTCAACCTGGTTCACAGACACACTGTCTCATGTAGCTGAAATTTGTAGCAAAATCATCGACGATTAAAGACAAGGGTGGAAGAAATCAAGAACCAGATGAGTGGTTAATTCTGATAAACTCAAGGAAATAAATATGTACAAATTTGAAGGAGTTGAATTTGATTCAAACACTTAATGATAAGGGAAAGCAAGTTGAGTTGAAAAAGGAGTCGTATGGAAAGGAGTTTCACTTCTGAGCATATCCTGAAGAGTCCTATGTGTAGAAGAAGAAAGATTCTGCAGATTGAAGACATCTACCCAAGATAAGAAATATATAAATTGAAGGATTCTTTGTTAGATCAATGAAGTTTTTGATGACTAACACATGAATGGACTATGTTACTTGACCTGGTCCAAGCATAGGAAGACATGTTTCAAGTTTTACTGATAGGTGCAGACAAAGATTGCTGAAAGTCAGGAACAAATGAGCAAGCCTAATTCTGATATACTCAAGCTACTGGTCACGTGAAAAATTGAAGAAGTTGTGGTTGAGTAAAATACTTGAAGATAAGTTGATTTAAAGAGTTGGAGTTTGACTACAACACTAAGGAGATAAGAGTTGAAATTGAAGAAGGAGTCTCACTTGAAGTAGAACAGTATGTAATGAAAGTTCTGATTAAAAGAGGAGTTTGAAATAAAAAATAACTCTTTGCAGAGTTGTGTTTAAATAAAAGATGCATCATTCAAAGTAACTTACGCACTTACAAAGCAAAAAGCACAATCGACAGATTGACTTCATGAAGTGCTACTCAATTACTGAAAAAACACATTGAAGAACCTACTCCTAAGTATAGAATCTAGCTAAGAGTTTTAGCGTTAATTTTTAGAGTTGTTCATTGTGTTTGAACTATTGATGTAATATTAGTTTTAGTGTGTTATAAACTGAATTAGGATCTAGTCTTCGAGTTGGAAAAAACTCAGAGACCTTGGGAACGCATACCTTGGGCCGTGTGTGTGTAGTTAGAAATTAGAGTTTATAATTCCTAGTCGTTGAGTCAAAGGAATTAGAGTTTACAATTCCTAGTTGTTAAGTTATATGGATTAGAGTTTATAATTCCTATTTGTTTGTTACAAGAGTTTTGTAATCAGTCGTTGTTGAGGCTCCAAGTTATTTAGTGAAGTTGGGATTATATCCTATAGAGGTACAGATCGTAGTTTTTTACACCTTTTTTAGTTGGGTATTTTTCACGTAAAAATCATTGTGTTCTTTATTTTATATTTTACTGCTTCCTTGAATTACGTCAGGCAACCCGTTCCATCGATAAGCAATAGTTAGACGAAAATAAGATAATTAGTAGGGCACGAATTCTTAACAAGTGGTATCAAAGTGAGGCTGTCTTAAAAAGGGCTAGCACCTAAGACAAAGATCAATATGATGAATTCCGCACCACCTACTGGTCACAGTAAAGGTCAATCCACTATTAGACCTCCACTCTTTGATGATTCTCACTTCATTTGATGGAAAGCTAGGATGGAAACATTAATTCAAGGGGAAGACTACGAGTTATGGGACAGGATCACTGATGGTCCTACTATTCCAATGAAGTTAGAAGATGGTGAACAAGTCAAGAAGGTAAGAAGTGAGTTTACCTCTGATGACTTAGTGACATTAAAGAAAAATGCTAAGGCTAAGAACATCTTAGTCTGTGGACTAGGACCGACTGAATACAACAGAGTATCAACCTGTACCACTGCTAAGCAAATCTGGGATGCACTGGTCAATGCACATGGGGGTACCTCTTAGGTAAGAAAATTTAGGATTGCTCTTCTCTTTACTGAATACGAAGCTTTTAAGATGAAGGAGAATGAAACCTTTCATGAAATAATGACAAGGCTTACTACCTTGACAAATGAGTTGCATCTGTTTTCTAAAACAAAACTTATTTTCTTAATGAGTGCTCTAATTGATGATTTTCAAGAATTAACTTTTGATAGGGATGAGTTATTCAACAATCTTGCAAGTTTTAAGTTTGATTTTATTGATCTAGAAACTTGTAAGAACACTTTTCAAAAGGAAAACTGCACTCTTAAGAAATAGGTTAGCAGATTTGATTCATCAAACCTGACCCTCAAATCTGAAATCTTGAAACCGACTCTTTCTGAAAAATGAAAAAAGGTCAAAAGTTAGGAACAAGAAAAAATATAAGTCAAAATCGACTAAGATTAAACATGAATACTTTTGTGAAAAAGAAAAGGTTAGTCAATTGACTCAAGAAGTTTCTAAATTGAAACTTGATCTTGAAAGAGCTAATAGATGGACACATTCTTCAAGAGTTGTTCATAAGTTAGGTCAAAGAACTCACAATGAAAAGACTGGGTTGGGCTTTTATAAATGTTCTAATGCTATTAATAATCTGTGTTATATTTGTGGTAATTAGGGACATCTAACCACTGAATGTCCAGTTGCAGCAAAAAGCAAATCAAGAAGTATAAGTCTAGCAAAAAAATCTGATTCCATGTTAGCACAAGCTAACAAGAAGGTCAAATCTGGTCAAAGAAACAGGTCACATAACCTGTTGCCTCGATAGGCTAGAAGGAACCTCATACATCCCTTTTCTCATAAGAAAGGACCCAAGTTTGTCTGGGTGCCTAAAGTTAATCCCTAATTTGTTTTGCAGATGAGAGTGAAAGGAGACAAGCAAAATTTGTACATGGATAAAGTTTGCTTAAGGCATAAGACTAGAAGAAAATAAAGTTTTTTTTACTCACCACATTTAAAGGGGTAATAGATTATTTGAAAGATGGCCAGATTTGTAGTACTCGTGTAAGGGGGAAGCAAGGGAGATCTAAAAAAAATGATTCAGTGCTTGGACCTGGTTCGTATAAATCTTTGTGGACTAATGTAAGAAGCAGAGAAGTTGAGAGGATGACAGTGAAACTGATGAGCATGTACAGAAATATATTGTGCTACCTGTTCCATGACTGAGGGTATATCGACAGGGGAACAACAAATCAATGGCTTATGACTATGGTATCTAAAAGAAAGAATTTCACTCTTGAGGGCTGTAAAAATGTTGACTATGTGGGTTATTTAATTGACTGGAGAAACACCAATGACACTAAGTAGATAGCATTTTGAAAGGAATAGGTTAGACTTGGGAATGATTAAATTTGCATGAACTCCCCTCAATGATTAACTATAATAACCATTTTTCTTCTTAATCTTATTAGCTAAAAAGTTATTTTATTCAGTCTTGCACATTTAGTTGTGGGTCCCAATTCCAGATTTTTGACTTTTCTAACCTAATTTTGTATTAGATTGTGCAGAAAAACAGGTACAAACAAGCAAGTATGACCACAAAGTTCTTCTTATCAGGTATGTTCTACATTGACATAAGCATAGACTATCTAAGTTGAAATAGTTGAGCACACCTGTTCAATTACACATATTTCATCCTCTCATTGTCTAATAAAGCTAATGAATTGGTTGACCAAACTTTCTTTGATTCTCTCCAAATGGGTGTGCACAAATGTGTTAATCCTACACTAGAAATTCCTTCTTCTTTCTCAACCAAAATATCAGTTGTGTATCATGAATTTGCCAAACTTGATCATCAATCACATGCAGCATATGTTTTGAAGAATGAAAAGGGATATGCTCTCTTTTAGTTCCTAATTGGCTATTTTTTTGAGCACATCTCAGTCCTAGTTCAGGTTTGACTTATAAAATAACAATGGATGTTCTTGAACAAATGAATCATGCTGCTCTACCTGTTTCAATAAGGAGGGATAACACTCATTTGAAAAAAAATTAATAATAAAGAAATGATTTAGCTAAAAAAAATCTGAATTAGAAGTTGGACATGACAGTTATGAAGTGATATAAGAGGTCCTTAAGGCTAGGATCATGACTTTGAAGCTTGACTTTGATTGATAGAGGGATGAAAATATTGAAGTCCTTCATCAATTAACACAGTTGATATCACCTGTTCCACCTTCCTCATCAACTCATCACTATTTGTATCCTTAGCCATGTTCCACTTTTATATCATATTTTTTTAAATGCTCAATTATTTTGCTTTGTTAAGTACTATCTTAGGTTTAATGTGGAACATGCTCTGGCAGTTTAATGAAATGGTTATGTTTGCTTAATTGACTCATATTTTTGCTTTCTTTAATACATTACTATGTTGGCTAAAGTCTTTGTCTGATTGTTTTGGTGATAGCCCCAGTGGCCATGAATAGTATAACAAATCACTTTGGATAGAGTATTATTGCATTGAAATGGTTTTTCAATGATGCCAAAAGGGGGAAGATAAGAGGGTTGTGCAATGTTTATAACCCATTGACTAACTTGTTTCATTCTAATGTTTTATACTTTAGTGCCTACAGGTGAAGATGTTTGAATGCACAAAGACAAGAGGTTTGTCATCATAAAAAAGGGGAATGTGTTGGGTACGATGTAGTTTTGATGATTGACAATCTGACAACGTGATATGAAACATGTCAGTCAACCTGATTCATAGACACACTGTCTCATGTAGCTAAAACTTGTAGCAAAATCATCGACGATTAAAGACAAGGGTGGAAGAAATCAAGAACCAGATGAGTGGTTAATTCTGATAAACTCAAGGAAATAAATATGTGCAAATTTGAAGAAGTTGAATTTGATTCAAACACTTGATTATAAGGAAAAGCAAGTTGAGTTGAAAAAGGAGTTGTATGGAAATGAGTTTCACTTCTGAGCATATCCTGAAGAGTCCTACGTGTAGAAGGATAACTGCACAAAGACAAGAGGTTTGTCATCATAAAAAAGAGGGAATTTGTTGGGTATGATGTAGTTTTGATGATTGTCAATTTGAAAATGTGATATGAAACATGTCAGTCAACTTGATTCACAGACACACTGTCTCATGTAGCTGAAACTTATAGCAAAATCATCGACGATTAAAGACAAGGGTGGAAGAAATCAAGAACCAGATGAGTGGTTAATTCTGATAATTCAAGGAAATAAATATGTGCAAATTTAATTCAAACACTTGATGATAAGGGAAAGCAAGTTGAGTTGAAAAAGGAGTCCTATGGAAATGAGTTTCACTTCTGAGCATATCCTGAAGAGTCCTATGTGTAGAAGAAGAAAGATTCTGCAGATTGAAGACGTCTACGCAAGATAGAAAATATATAAATTGAAGGACTCTTTGTTAGATCAATGAAGTTTTTGATGAATGACACATGAATGGACCATGTTACTTGACCTGGTCCGAGCATAGGAAGACAGGTTTCAGGTTTTACTGATAGATGCAGACAAAGATTGCTGAAAGTCAGGAACGAATGAGCAAGCCTAATTCTGATATACTCAAGCTATTGATCACGTGAGAAATTGAAGAAGTTGTGTTTGAGTAAAATACTTGAAGATAAGTTGATTTAAAGAGTTGAAGTTTGACTACAACACTAAAGAGACAAGAGTTGGAATTGAAGAAGGAGTCTCACTTGAAGTAGAACCCTATGTAATAAGAGTTCTGATTAAAGGAGGAGTTTGAAATAAAGAATAACTCTTTGGAAAGCTGTGTTTAAATAGAAAATGCATCATTCAGAGTAATTTACGCACTTACAAAGCAGAAAAGCACAATCGACAGATTGACTTCACGAAGTGCTACTCAATCACTGAAGAAACACATTGATGAACCTGGTCCTAAGTATAGAATCCAGCTAAGAGTTTTAGCGTTGATTTTTAAATTTGTTCATTGTTCTTGAACTATTAATGTAATATTAGTTTCAGTGTATTATAAACTGAATTAGGGGTTAGTCTTTGAGTTGGGGAAAACTCAGAGACTTTGGAAATGCATACCTTGGGAGATGTGTGTGTAGTTAGGAATTAGAGTTTATAATTTCTAGTCGTTGAGTCAAAGGAATTAGAGTTTACAATTCCTAGTTGTTGAGTTATAGGGATTAGTTTATAATTCCTATTTGTTGGTTACAAGAGTTTTGTGATCAGTTGTTATTGAGGCTCAGAGTTATTTAGTGAAGTTGGGGTTAAATCCTATAGAGGTACAGATCGTGGTTTTTTACACCTTTTTGAGCCGGGTGTTTTCCACGTAAAAATCATTATGTTCTTTACTTTCTGTTTTGCTGCTTCCTTGGAACACGTCAGTGAAACACGTCAGACAACCCGTTCCATTGATAAGCAACAGTTAGGCGAAAATAAGATAATCAGTAGGGCACGAATTCTTAACACTATTTTAACATTCTATTGGTATAATTGATATTTAGAGTAATATGTCTTTAAGATGTTTGGAGAATAAGCGGTTAATGCTAAAGGTAAAATATATATATTTTTTTTCTATCTTTGTGACAAACAAAAATAGAAATCCAACTAGAAAAACAGAAGTAAAGTAATAGAAATAGATGTTTTCTAATAATACAAACTTCATGTAACATGAGATATTAGTCATAGCAGAGAAATTACAAGAGGAACAGCACCAACATTGCAGTTGATTTAACAGTCTGCACTAAAGAATTTGGCTCAACAGTAGCTATCAACATTAACTGAAGGCGTAAAGCTTTCAGAGCGTTCATGAACGATAGTATCCGGGACTCATCTCATCCTTTCGGATGCCGTCCTGTCCACATATGCCACTACTGACGTCCACTCCATTGGGTTTAAGAGCAGAAAGAGCTTTACAAACATTCTTTGAGTTAATTCCTCCAGCCAAGAGCCCCCCGTGTTTGCTTCTAATTGATGATATCTTAAACTGAGCCCAATTGAACCCCTTGCCACTTCAAAAGTATGCTAATACAAATTTTATTTCATAATTTACGGTCCAGCACTTACTCAACCTTAGCTATGGATCATTTTCTCTAAAATGGTCTGTGTCAATGTTAGCCGTTTGATTCCTATCACATTAGACTCAGTTGTTCGGTCGTGTTGCAGTTACAAAAAAACAAGTTTGCGTTGGTATGAGTGAATCCAAAAAAAGAGTTCAACAATGCTAACCAAATGGAATTACTTCGTTGTTAATTAGCTCAATATGGGGTGGGATTAAGCTTAGTCCAAAAGTTTAGCTCAATATGGGGTGGGATTAATTAGCTCAATATGGGGTGGGATTAAGCTTAGTCCAACATAGCCATGCCAAGGTCAGGTATAAATAAAAGGAGAAATTGTACCTGCCACCTTTGGCACTTATCCTCTAGAATCCAATCAACCATAGAAGACTCCTCACCGGAGATAGAGTTCAAAACGCCTCCTTCATCTGCATGAAGTACGTATACTAAACGTTTCTTCCTAACCAAAACTGGAAAAGCATCTCGAGAATCATTTCCAGCTTAATTTGAACATGTGTGGACTTTATTAGAAAAAATAAGATGAAAACAAAAAATTATTGTTTTGAAGCGTGAAAGATCATTATCTTTCAAGAGTTATTATCTGTATATTCTTTAGGATTTACAAGCAATTCTATATCTTGATACAACAAAGCCCCAAAATATATTTTCAAATTGAATACGCTACTTCTGAATTTTTATTCGTATTTATTAAGTCTGAACAGTTACAAATATTCTGAAAAGATGCAACTTTTCTAAACAAACACAATTATTCAGAGCAGATGCAACTTTATTGAACAAACACCACTATTCTGAACAGATGCAACTTTTCAGAACAAACACAACTATTCTCACTACTAAAAAAATAGTTTTTGCAACCACATGCAGTCGTTTTTTTCATTTTTATCTAAAAAAATATATAATAATAAACCGATCACATGCGGTTGCTTTTATATTTTAAAATTATTAAATAATCATTTCAAAATACTTAAAATTTTATATTAATTATAATATTTTTTAAAAGTAAAAGCGACCACAAGTGGTCGGTTTTTGACAAAAAAAAGAAAAGAAAATATTTTGGAAAAGCGACCACTTATAGTCGCTTTTCTTTACATTTTTTTTTTTAAAAAGCGATAACAAGTGGCTGCTTTTGGATTGAAAAATTTAAAAAGAAAATTATTTACAAAAATCAATCACTTGTGGTCGCTTTATGATTAAAAAATAAAATATTTTGGAACAACGATCACATGTGGTCTCTTTTCTTTTAAAAAATCACATTAAAAATATTTTTAAAAAATCGACCACTTGTGGTCGCTTTATAATTAAAAAAAATAAATTATTGATATGAACCAACCACCTGTGATCGCTTTCTGATTAAAAAAAAAAATAAAAAAAAATATTTTGAAAAAGGGACCATATATGGTTGCTTTTCTTTATTTGTTTTCTTTAATAAGAGCGACCACAGTGATCGCTATTCTTTACAAAATTAAATTAAAAATATTTTATAAAAGTGACCACTTATGGTTGGTTTTTGATTAATTTTGTTTTTTAAATATTTACAAAAGTTGTCCACTTGTGGTCATTTTTAGATTAAAAAAATAAAAAATAAAATATTTTTGATAAAGCGATCATTTTTCATTAAAAAAATAAATTATAAATACTATGCAAAAACAGACCACTTGTGGTCACTTTTTGATTAAAAATTATAAAAAACATATTTCAATTATTATATGTAAAATTAATTATATTATTAATATATATCAAATATTTTTTTTAATTACACTGACCACATGTAGTTGGTAACCTGTATAATAAAAATGAAAATCAATTAAATTTAAAATTAGTATAAAAGTATACTAAAAATAAACTAAAAAATATATTAAATAAAATAAATTACGTTAAAGATAATCTTTATTTATTTTTACTTATGTTTCAATATATAAATAAATATATTTTTCGTTGAGTGTGTGTGTGTATATATACACTAGTTTAGGTGTACGCGCCTTGCGCGTATACCTCACTTTAATGAGTTCAAACATTACACTAAATAAGATATTTGTTTAAATAATAAAGATGAATACAATAATTAAATTTAATATCTTTTGAATATGTAAAAATGGAAAATTTATTTATTAAACCTAATCTTTACCAAAAATTTTAAAAAGTCGATCGACATTCATCTATCATCTGTAAATTGCAAAAAAAAATACAATGATAGAGACATCAAAATAATAAAATTAAATTTGATCTTTACACACAAAAATTTTCTCAAAGTCGTCTGACACTCATCTACCACCTGTAAATAATAACAAAATAATACGATAATAGAGATATGAAAATAATACAACTAAACCTAACCTTTATATAAAAAAATTCATCAAAACCGATCAATATTTATCTATCACCTGTAAACTATCACAAAATAATAAACTAATTAAGACATTACGATAATACAATTAAACCTAACCTTTACCTAAAAAAAAATTTCAAAGTCGATCCATATTCATCTAGCATCTTTAAATTAAAATAAAATAATAAGATAATAAAGATATCAAAACAATACAATTAAACCTAACCTTTACATAAGAAATTCTTCAAAGCCAACCGACATTCATCTACGACCCGTAAACTATAAAAAAAAATATAACTAATTCGATTTTGATCCAACTAATTCTCTTCTGAGCGAAAATTTGATCCTAAAGAATGATTTTGAATGAAAATAAAGAAGATATATATATATATATATAGAAAATCAAGCATCCACCAATCTAGGCATGCAATCGAATCAAGTTAGATGAGCATCAATCATATAACTAAGATAAAATATTACAACAGAAGAGAGTCGAGGTAAAAATCTCAAAATTATAATGCTTTTTATAGAAGAGAAGGAATCCAAAATTAAAAGGGACACTAGTTATTATTTAAGTAAGGTTTTTATATTTCATATATTTTAGAATATTTTTTTTTTTTTAATTTTGTTTTGGAAAAGTCATGTTTAATAAAAATATACCTTTTATTTTTTTTTTTCCTTTTTTTGGAAGAAGTCACAAAAATGAAAAAAATATCAATATTTTTTTTAGAAAAAGTAAACCAACCCTTTCTTTTTGGAAAATTGACGTAAACAAAAACAAAAACAAAAACAATAAGAACCCTTTACTTGGGGAAACAGTCTCGCGCACAAGAAAATACCCAATAAAATTATTACCATAAACTTAGGAATTCAGCTATAATACAAAAACTTTCTCCAGTTATTTTTTTAATATATTTATTATAATCATTATTTATAAAATTTTGTATTAAAATTTTAGTAGAAAGGAAAGTATTAATTAATTTTTCTACCATATATTTTAGGAGTCCCATATATTTTAGAAAGTCTTGTTAATACAATAAAAAATAATTAAATAATAAATTTTAAAAATAGTGAAAAGACAGTTTTGTCTAAAGAAGACTTTTTTAATGAAGGGCAAAAAGTTCAAATCACTTTTCTAAGCGTCTTCACACTTTTAATATATTATAGATATACATTAAATTACGTTAAACAAAATCTTTGCATATACTGAATATGTTAATATCATACGGTCGAGATACTAATATGCTATTAGAGTTATAATAATGTAAGGTACATATATAACCGATAATTCATCAGAATATAATGAATACCTTGTATTATAAGGTAATATACTCGTGCATGTGATGTATATATGTTAATATCATACGATCAAGGTATATATTAATAGTATACTATTGAAGTTATAATAATATAATACAATTAATTCATCAGAATATATACATAAATTGTCTATGGGGTAATTACATAATAATGTATATGTGATGAATATACTACATATTTAGAACCTGATAGTAAGTGTTATATATATGTGTGTGTGCGCGTATCTCGTGTATTGCAAAAGGTCAAAAGCTATAACTGGATTTATCCAATTACATATTGAATACTTTGATTTTAAACGATCGAAGTAATAATATACTGCAATACATTTAAGTTATATTAGTGTAAGTTAATCAAATTAATCGATAACGCTCATCTAAACATGTATGAAATATGTTGCATTATAGGGTAATATACTCGTGTATGTGATGTATGTACTATGTATTTAGAATCTGATAATCGATAAAGAGTGTGTCTATGTGTGTGTATATATATATATATTTGTGTGTGTGTATCATGTAGTGATTTACGAAGTACGTAGCCAAAAACTAACTAATGTGTCGAATTATATATTAAATAGGCTGATATCATACGATCTATCAGTCGAGGTAATAATATTCTATTGAAGTTACAATAACGTAAGATAAACTAATTAACCAATAATTCATCTGAATATATATGAAATATGTTGCATTACGTAGTAATTGCATATTCATTGTACTTGATCTATATAGTATGTAGTAGAATCTGATAGTCGATAGTGTGTATGTGTGTGTGTGTATATATATGTATGTGTGTGTGTATATGTACATACTATGTAGTGATATAAGTAGTCGAAAGCTTACATTTATATATATATATATATATATATATATACACACACACACACACACACACATGTATTTCTCATATGGTGATGTACGTAGTACGTAGTCAAAAGCCAACTAAATGTATCCAGTTATATATTGAATACGCTGATATCATACGACCAATCAATCAAGGTAATAATATGTTGTTGAAGGTGTATTCGCCCCAGTCGAACCACGACCCAACCCAACCCATCTTGATTGTCCCCTTTCCCTTTCTAATTACGTATCCTAGCTGGGGTGGTCATAAATACCAAAAAATTGAAATACCGAACTGAATTGAATTAATTTGGTATTTCAATTTTTGTTTTTTAATTTTTTCAGTTTGATTTTGATATTTTTTTTATAAATTCACTATTTCGATTTGATTTTTGGTAATTAAATTTATGTAATTCGGTGTTTGGTTTAAACCAAAATTTATAATATACTTATATACTTTTATTTTTTTAATTATTATACATATTATAATAATTAAAATAATATTAGTGACTAAAGGCTGAAGCCCTGACCTATCTTTCTACTTCAGTTCATACTTAAGCCCTAATACTCTATGTCTCTCTCAATGAAGTGACGAACGATCAAAACAACGGAAAGCCGACAATCCATCAAAACAAGTACCAACGACAAATGGAGAATGACAACCAGCGACGAACTATTAGCGGAATTATTTGACTTTATTGGTGGAAGTGGAGAAACTATAATTGACCTTTGTCATTGAAGATCCGAGGTATTTTCTTTCTTACCATCACCAATTCATCTAACATTCAGAGAGAAAAAAAAAGCTTTAGTGAGAAATTGATAGATAATGTTGTGAATTCTCATACTATTCATGACCCATTTTAAGCTGAAATATTAGCACAATATAATAAAAATAAAAATGAGTAATTAGTCACGCCGCTCTCTTCGCTCAAATTCATTATTATTCCAGGTAACTTCATTCTTTTCCTTCACTTTATTGTCTTCGTCGCCAAAAAATTCTATTTCTCAGCTACCAATTTCTATTTTTTTATATGTTCTACTATGGAGTTTTAGGATTTAAGTGGGTGTGTAATCGTTGTCTTTTTTTTTTGTTGAATTTTTGTGCAAAATATGAGCAAGTAGGGAAATGCTACTTGTGTACGTATACACTTTTGGTAAAATGTCACTTACAAAAATCATGCCTACTGCTTTGGAAGGTTTCTCATTACTATGTGAAGCCAAAGTTATTGTATTTTGCTGATTGAACTGGCATATATTTAAGATTGATTAATCTGGTGTGTTCATAACATTTCATCCCAACAATGAGCAATTTTATTGAAAATGACATTAAAAAAATGAATGGAAATGTGAATTAGTGACTTGAAAATGATTAAGTATAATCATATGAAGTGTGAATTAGTTACTAGAAAATGATTAAGTGTAGTTGATTTTCTGAAGAGGTTGGTGTTATTGATTGATGTGAAGTAGCAAGCAATTTGATGTTGCTTTTTGATAAAATTTGAATTCGGAAAAAGATTGCTTTGCTATTTTACGATAACCGTTTGTCTCTTTCTCTTGAACAGGCCAAACAAAGGTAAGTTGATTCCTCTTTAGTTTTTTCTAGTGAAGTCTTTAATGTAGTATTAAAAGTGGAATTATTTATTGTGGAAGGATTTGAAAGCCATAGGTTTTGTGATGATTATATGGTGCGAGAGGGACATGCAACGCCTCTACTTATTTAGTTATTTTATTAAATTTGTTGAATTGTTTAACTTATATTATAAATTAAAGTTTAATAAGTTTGTTTGGAAATGTGATGTCGGTTGTGATGATTATATGGTGTGAAAGGGACATACGACACCTCTACTTATTTGCTTTATTAAATTCGTTGAATTATTTGACTTATAGTATAAATGAAAGTTTAGTAATTTTATTTTGAATTGTGATGCTGGTAATGTGAAATGTGACGTAGTTACTTGAAAGTGGTTAGACATAGTGTTTTGAAATGTGAATTAGTTACTTGAAAATGGTTAACATTACTGTTTTGAAATGAGAATTAGTGACTTGAAAATGATTAAGTGTATTGACTTGAAATATGAATTAGTTACTTGAAAATAGTTAAGTGTAGTTACTTGAAATGTGAATTTGTTACTTGAAATGGTTAAGTGTAGTCACTTGAAATGTGTACTGATGACTTAAAAATGATCAAGTGTAGTCATTTGAAATGTGAATTAGTGACTTGAAAATGGTCAAGTGTATTGACTTGAAATATGAATTAGTTACTTGAAAATGGTTAAGTTTAGTCACTTGAAATGTGTATTAGTTACTTGAAAATAGTTAAGTGTAGTAACTTGAAATGTGAATTAGTTACTTGAAAATGGTTAAGTGTTGTCACTTGAAATGTGAATTAGTTACTTGAAAATAGTTAAGTGTAATCACTTGAAATATGTAACAACCCAAATTTTTTGCCTCTGAAAATTTCTTGACTTTTGTGCTCACTGTCCAGGGTACGACTTTGTTAACGACTCGTGAAGACTCTATATGAGTCGTATAGTGTCATCCATAGCCAAACCAATATTCGTTCCCTAAGTTTCTGTCCTGATCATGATTGGTACCTAACGAGTCATAAGGTGAAGTCACGAGTCGTAGGGTGAGATTAGTGACCAAACCAGTGAGATGGCCCAAGGTTGTTGTCTTGGTAATGACTAAGACTCCATGAGTCGTAAGGTCCGGTCATGAGTCATAGGGTGTGACTTATGACCAAAACAGTGAAGGTTCCCTGAGTTACTGTCCAGACCACGAGTCGTGGTGATAACTCGTAGCAAGTCCTTTTGAGTTGTGACGTGACTCATAGTCATTGGCGGTAGTTTTTCTTGTGTTTTCATCGGGGGCGCCTTGGTCCTTTCTCCCCTTTTTCCAATTGTGACCCACGACTTAAAAATACTTTGGGTCCCATTATCACCCATAAACAAATCAAATATACCCTCTCCTTTCTCTCAAATCCCCAAGTCAAGAACAACTAGAGTTTCTCAAGGTTGGTCATCTTGGGCTCAAATATTGATTTTGTCTCCATAACTTTTGATATATTAGGCATGTAATCTCTTCCCTTAAACTTATTTTCTCTAAGGCATGAGTTTTATTGTTATTTATGTGAATTTAAATGTGGAATTGATTTGGGTTTGAGGGTTTTGGAATGATGTTTACTTGAATTGGATTTTTATAGTTATAATACATTTATTTATGTTTTACTTATATGTTTTGAAACCCGTCGAGGTGCATAGGTATGGTGAATGAGATGGGGGTCGAGGCATTCCTCCGGTAATGATTTTGTTTGGAATTCATTTCAAAAAAATTATGTTCCCTTAGCACACTTTCATAATTGACTTTGAAATATGGTTAATCACTTGATTTGACTTGCTTCTTCAAACTATTGCATTGCATAAATGGTTAAACGGATAAATATGACTTTGAAAGCCTTGTTGGCCATGTTTTTTATTTCAAACTTAAAGCTCCGAGGTTGGGGCATTCCCCTGAGCTAATTTGATAAAATAAAGGGGGGGTCGAAGTATTCCCCCAAATTATTTTAATTAACCAAGGGGGTCGTGGCATTCCCCCAGGATGATGGAATTGTATTGGCATAATTATAAGCTTGCAAACGTATATGACGATACCAATAGTACATTCCTTAATGAACGGTCCTTGGTTTAATGAATGAGAATGTGTAAATGTTTTAATTAGGTTTAAAGGGGTTGTGTAGCTGGCCGTGAAGGTGAAGGTCCCGAGAGGATCAATACTGAAAATCTGTGTTTGACGGTGTAGGAGTTGGTGTTGATGTTCATGTGCATATATCATACTTTATTATATCTATATATATTGGGTGGACGTGGGGTCAGGGTATGCCCTAGTCTTCCTTGATACCTCTGGTTCGTATGGCTAATAGCACTGGGGCTGTTTCGATTAGGGAGAGCCAGACCCATTTTGCCCATGGGTGTGTTTTTATGACGATTGATGCTGCATAGGTCAGGCTAATGTTTTAAAATTCATGCTAAACCTTGTTCCCTATCCCAGGATATTTTATATATATATATATGACTGTGCGTATATGGTTTTGGAATAATTTTGGACTAACTAATCATGGCATTATTTTATCCCTTCCCTGAGTTACATGCTAGCGCTCACCCCGCTAACTGTCCCTGAACACTGTATGCCTATGCGTTGCAGGGTTCGAAGACACTTCTGTTTCCTTGAGTAGTGGTAGGTGATTTCTGGATTGTCCGTGAGTCAGCTTTGAAGTGGTGAGCTTCCATTCTCTAGAAGACCCTCATTTCATGGTCTTGTCTTTATTTATGCCTTTGACTATTGTGGTAGGTTTTTGGCTATGGTCGGGGGCATGTTTTGACTTTGGTTGATATTTGATTTCCTAGAGGCTTTTTTGGACAAGATGTGGGTGGATTTTGTATTGTGGATTCTTAAATTCCATTCAGTTGATTTATCTATCTTATTATATGTTTGAAACTCCGCTCTATCTTGTTTTATGTTCGGAGTTTATCCGCTGCTAGTTATATTATGTTCTGGTTAGCTAGATTAATGGGGGGTGGTCTCTGATCCTTGTTAGACTTGAGATACTCATCATGACTAGGCCCTAGTTTGGGTCGTGATAAGCTTTGTATCAGAGTGTAAGTTCATGGTCATTAGGTGTCCACAAAGCCGTGTCAAATAGAGTCATTTTTATGGGTTTGTAGTGCTCCACACCTATAAGGGAGAGGCTACGAGGCATTTAGGAATATTTTTTTTTGTAATCTATTTTATGTTTATAGAGACTAAGGTCTTGAAAACTCCTCTAATTTTGTTTGTTCGCACTTCATATCATGCATCCTCGAAGATCTGATGCTCGTGGAAAGTCCTCTATCCCACCTGAGGACAATGTGGATGAAACTCGTTTAACTTATGGAGTACAAACCCTATCTAGGGTCCCATATCCTAATTATTTTGCCTCTCATGAAGTTTCATCGATCCCTACCAATCCTCCTCGAGATTCTCGAATTGATGATATTAATGCCCTATCATCCAAGGAGACATTTCTAATACTAAATCCCATCAATCTATTTATCTTCTGACTCAGTTGGTGTCTTCTCTGTCTCGTCAGCCTGATCGTGTTGGTTCTGTTGCTCTATCTTCTGAGGTCACTAGAGTTGGCCAGTTTATGAGGTTAAATCCCCCAACCTTTACATAATCTAAGGTTAAGTAGGATCCTTAAGGGTTTGTTGATGAAATAATGAAAATATTTAGGGTGATGCATGCTATTGATGTGAAGGGTACGAAGTTTGCCGTATATTAATTGAAGGATATGGCATATCAGTGATATGAGGAGTGGGAGAAGTCAACGGGTGATGATTCTGAGCAAGATATGTGGGAGGAATTTTCTGGTATTTTCCTTGATCGTTTCTTTCCTCAGGAGTTGAAGGAGGCTAAATTTGAGGAGTTTTTGAACTTGAAGCATGGAAAAATGATGGTGAAGTAGTATGCTTTGAAGTTCGATCAGTTGTCTCATTAAGCCCCAGAGTTGGTGTCTAGCATGAGGATTAGGATGAGAAAGTTTGCTTTAGACTTATCGTGAGACTTGGTTTTGGAGTGTAAGGCCGCTACGCTGAATAGTGACATGAATATCTCTAGGCTTGTGGTGTACATGCAATATGTTGAGGATGAGAAAAATAAGCCGACAGAATTAGAATAGAGATAAAGTAAGAAGTTTAGGTATTCAGAGAAGGGTGGAGGGCAACAGAATAGTGGTAGAGATGGTGGCCAATGGTCTAAGAAGAAGAATTGGGGGAGTTATAATTCCTATTCGATGGCTAGTGCCCCGTATCCTAAACCATATGGTGATCGTCACTTTTAGACTCAGAGTGATTTAAGGCATAAGTTGCCCAGTCTCAGAATAGTGGAGCCCAATTTTTCCACCTTATCATCCTTGCAGATTCTGTGGAAAAATACCCCATGGTTTTTATGATAAGGAGAGAAACTTGTGTTTTAAATATGGCTAGCCTGGTCATATTTAAAGGAGCTGTCCTTCAACTAATGTTTCTACTGGAGCTAATAAGGTTCTGATTTCCACTTTTTCATTTTCTGCACTAAAGAGTGCTACTTCTGGTACCAGTACTGGTCGCAATAGTCTTTATGCTCTTATCACCCGTTAGGAATATGAGGCATCTCCTGATGTTGTCACTGGTTTGTTGAAACTTTTCTATCATGATGTATATTATTTACTTGATCTGGTGTCTACTCTTTCTTATGTGACCACTTATATGGCTGTTCATGTTAGGTTTAGTCCTGCGTGCATTTTTGATCCCTTATCTGTATCTACCCTAGTGGGTGATTCTGTTATGGCCAGAAGAGTCTATAGGGGTTTTGTGGTATCTATCTTTTATAGGTAGAACTTAGTGGATATTATAGAGTTGGATATGGTAAACTTTGATGTGATCATGGGGATAGATTGGCTCCACTCGTGCTATGCTTTCCTCGATTGTCGGACCTATAAGGTAAGTTTTCAATTCTTGAATAAACCAGTAATTGGGTGGGAAGGGAGTTCTCTAGCACCAATGGGAAGGTTCATTTTGTATCTTATAGCCCGAAAGTTTATTTCTAAGGGGTGTCTATACCATCTGGTTTGGGTTAAAGATTCTAGTTCTGGGGTTTCCTCTTTACAATCTATCCCCGTTGTTAATGAGTCTCCTAAGGTGTTTCTCGATTATCTTCCTGGTTTTCCTCCCGATAAGAAAATAGACTTTGGGATTGATCTTTTACCAGATACCCGTCCTTTCCTTATTCATCCATATAGAATGACTCCGACTAAGTTGAAAGAACTTAAAGAGTAGTCAAAGGATCTTCTTGATCAGGGTTTCATCTATCCTAATGTCTATCTGTGGAGTGTGTAGACACGTGATTTTTGATCCTCCTCGAATTTTAACTTATTTTTTAATATTAAATATTTATATTTGACCCCATATTATTTTAATTCTTATTTTATTTTTAATAAATTTTTATATTAAAAATAAATAATTAAATAAAGTTAATTTTGGGATATTTATTTTGTTTTTATTCTAATTTCAAAAATTAATACAAAAATTTAAAAATATTTTTATTTTTAAATTTTAAATAAATAAGCTAGCAGTTTTAGTACTATCTTAATTATATTTATTTTTGACTAATTATAAATTCTTATTGTATTTTCTTAAATATAAAAAAAATTAATTAGTTATTATTATATTTATTATTATTATTATTTTATTATTTTATTTATTTATTTATTTATTTTTATTTATTTGTTATTATTATTATCTTCTCTCTCCCCTCCCCCCCCTCTCTCTCTCTCTCTCTATATATATATATACATATATATATATATATATATAGAAGAGTTCAAAATTTGAAATCCTTCCCTTATCTGATAGTAATATATATATAGAAGAGTTCAAAATTTGAAATCCTTCCCTTATCTGATAGTAACCGTTCCCTCCCAATCCCCAGAACGTACGTAGATGTGATCAGAAAAACCAGATAGTAAAAAAACATAGAAAACAAAGAGTGAATATCAGTAAAAGCAAAACAGAGAAGAAAGCAAAGAAGAGAAAGGTTTGTGATTCAACGAGTCTCATATTTTCGTGCAAGGATCCAGTGACAACATCTTGCTTTTGTATTCAATTAACAATGACTTTTAGGTTTTATTTCAATACTATTTCATTTTATGTTATAAATTTCACTGTGAAAAGTATGAATGAAAATGTTCAAGTATTTTTTTCTGCATTATTTAGTGTATGAAGTTGAATAATCATGTGAATTGTTATTATTATATGTTACACAATTATGTTATTCAATATTAATACATTTGCATAATGGTATTCACGAACTCATAATCAATTCACTGTACACACACCCACACACTAAAATTCACATCTCATATATCGACCATTATGCACATACACAGTGAATCAAAAATAAGTCGGAGAGAGAGTAAAATAAAGTAGAGAAAATTAGTGTGAATAAAAAAATACAGAAGGAAAATTATTCAAAAAAATAAAAGAAAATAGATGGATTTTTAAATTTTTTCAGCGTATTTTTCACTGGAATCGTTCATCATAGACTTGAAATCCATTTGTTCCTCTAATTTTTCGACCAAAACACTAAAAAATCTCCAAAATTCATCTTCCCCGTTGTTATTCCAACAACTTTCATTGCTGGAAAAAATGGTGAAATCCCACCAGTGCTACTGCCATCCACACTGCCGCCGATCAAAACGCTGAGTACGGTGATGCCTTCTCCATCGTCGTACCATCCCTTCACTCTCTGTTGTCACTGCTCGATGGAAAATGGGAGTCAAATCCCACTGGAAAAATACATACACACACACTACATGCACACTACCGGAGCCCCTCCCACCAGCGAAACAACCGCGCCAGCGCCGCCTCCCTTCATTGTCGCCGGCAAAATTCCAGCGAACTCCTGCTCAAACCGCCGGAAACCATCTCAAAAATACCACTAGTCACCAAATCTGATCCCTTTCCAATTTTCTCGGAGATACCCGCTGGGAAATGAGAAGCAGTCGCGTCATCCTTCTCTCCCTTCACTATCGAAAGCAGATCCAGCCACCACCCTACACCACCGGTTGATGCTCTAACAAAAACTGCCACCACCATTATTTTCTTCTTTCGTCCTACAGCGCCACCCCACAAATTCTCCTCGACCCATTATTCCAAATCAATTTCTAGAAAAACCCTTTAAGGAATTCCAATTTTCTTTGACCATTTGGTTGAACAATTGCATGAATTTGTTGAGAATTTTGCTTCTTTGAAGGACGAAAAGGAAAAAATAAATATTGCTAAGTTAATTGTGTTAGACGGCAAGTATATGTTTTATTTGAGTTTGAATGATTTTACAATACAGATTGGCATTAATTTAGAGAAAATAAATTTGAAAAATTATAATAACGCTTAATACAATATGGTTAGCTTTTGTGTATTTATATTATTTTATTATTTTCCTTTTTATTTTATTTTATTTTATTTTCATTGACATTAACAAAGCTTGATACTTATTTTGTTAAATTAATTAATCGCCATAAATGAATATTGTTCAAGGATATTGTTAAGGTTGAATAACATTTTGAATAGACAAACTAACGCCTTCAACATTAGACAAATTTTAGACACGTTTAAAATATTCGTCTCATTTGAGAATGTGGTGTACACATCTTTTTGAGATATTTTAAAATTCAAGGATGCAATAATGCACCATAAAAAATATTTTTCTAAAATTAACTTTCATTGATTTATTTAATATAAGAAGTGTGAACAAATATTTTTGTATAATAAAAATGAGCAATTTTAGGCCTTAACATGATTTATCCAAATAGTTTTAGTTAAGTATAAGTTGATAAAAGTGACCGTGCTAGAACCATGGGACTCGAGGAGTGCTTCACACCTTTTCCTAGGTCAAGAATTTCTTACCTAGTCTTCTATTTCGTAGACCAAAATAAAGAGTCATTTCTTTTAAATAGGGATTCAGAAAGGTAACTTGGAACACCATAACTCAATTCCAAGTGGTGACTCTGTAAATAAATTAATCTCTATTCAAAATTATCACTTTAATTGGAAAAATCCTTCGACTCCGATCCTATCGAGTGAAAAAGGGGTGTGACATCTCTAGTGACTCCGCTAGGGAATAATAAAAATTCAAGCTTTTAAAATTGACTTTTACTTGCTTTAATTATTCTTGTTGTTGTGCTTATTGAATTTATGTGTTACTTGTTACTTATTTACCACTTTGATATTGTTGAACTATATTTATAAACCGTCTTCTCTTGCGCACCCTTTTGAGTCTCTGAAATAGGATAAAAGGAATGCAGCGTATGCATCCTACTTTATTTATGAGATATCTGGAGTGTCAAGGCACCCGGTGAAGGATTATTAGCTGTACATGTTAGGTGGGGTTCTGATTGACAATGAAGGTGGAGTAGCACTACTACCGAACAAGTTGTCCCTCCCCGACTCGAGTGTCCGCTCGGGTAAGCCAGTCAAGAGACCTATCCTTATTAGGCTAAACTTAGAAGAACTGAAACTCAGAATCTGGTTATCCCTATTAGGTTGTTGCTTATTTGCATCATGTGCATTTGACTTAACAGGACTCGATACAGGGGCCGGGTCTGTCTAGGACAGGTGACCTATTTTATATTGACCAACATGTGCATCCTACGTACTCTTTGACATTTGTTTGGAAGTCTATTTATTTGTTGAACGGATTTTAGGCAACTTTGAAATGCAAGAGATTATATTATCTTCAAATTTGGCGAATCATTTTTCAAAGAAAAAATTTATTTGTAATAGAATTTTTTTTTTAAATATAGTAACATAGTTTTATGATCTTTATGAACTTGAGGGTCTGATTCTCACTCTTTAGTGAGATACGTAGGAAATCCTACCTGGAATATGACCCTGTATTTAAAAAAAATATTTATTGATAAATTTATTGAAGGATATTTTTGAAAAAATAATTATTTTCATGAGTATTATTATCTTTATCTTATATTTCCTTTTTATCCTCAAAATTAATTTTAATACAAATCCTAATAGCCTGAACCTTTAGGGGTCGTGAGACTGAAATTTTTATACAACTTCATATATAAAACAATCATTTTTCTTCTTATTTATGTCTAAGTCATTTTCTTTTAAGTGTACTTAGGGGGTATTTTTCCAAAAACATGGTCAAAATTGTCTAGAGTTCTGTTGTGTTAAATTTTCAATAGAGTCGGTTTAAATAAGTGCTTTCTTTTAGAAAGAAAAATAAAAATGTTGTCATTCATGTTTTTATCAATCTTTATTTTTGAATAAAATTAATATCATCTAAGTCTAATTTAGTGGTCACATTAACGAGTCAAGTTTAAAAAGTCAAAATTAATAAATTAAGTTCTGACTAAGTCTAGACATCTCCTAATGTTGTCTCCCTATCCATAGGTATAACATGTGTCCTCCAGTTCGTGAAAAGTGTCAAAAGAGAAAGAGGGATGGGAGTGTACCGCTTCAGGTTGTGGATTGCACCCCTTTGCAACTTTAGTTGTAGTGGAACGAAATGGATACATTCAATTATGATGAGATACATAAGTATTTGGGTTTTCTGACAAGCATTATGATAATAAACCCTAGTAGGGAGGTGGTTGATGTATTGCTGAATTTCTGGGACCCGAGGAACAATGTATTTCACTTTTCAGATTTTGAGTTGACCCCGACTTTAGAGGAAATATCGGCCTATGTTGGATATGGGGATATGCACCGAAAAAACTTATAACTCCACGACTCATCTCGATAAACAAGTTCTGTAAGCTCATGAACATACGAAACTCAAAAGAAGAATCAATAAAAAAAGGTTGGGTCTCCTTGCAGTTTTTGTATGAAAGATATGGAAGGCAAGAGGGTTTTGAGAAGTACGGTAAACAACTTTGTAACAAGGGAAGTTTTGAAGCTTGGAAAGTTCATAGATGATTTGCATTCATGGTAGCCTTTTTAGGCACTATGGTCTTTACGAGAAGAGAGAGAAAAATTAATATTCGTTTAGCTGGAGTGGTACATATACTGATTAAGAAAGATTACATTATGGTACTAATGATCTTTGCCAATATTTACCGTGCTCTGACCACTTGTTAGAAAGGAAAGGGTTTTTTTGAGGGATGTATATCTTATTACAAATGTGGATTGTAGAGAATATTTATCAACGTCCTATGGTGGCGAGATTTATTCCTGAATGATTCAATCACATTAAGAATTACGAGGAAAGGATGGAGAAATATAAGTGCCTAGAAGGAATTAAAGATTGGGATAAACTTTTTTCGTTCTCTGACAGTAGATAAAATCACCTGGAATCTTTCTTGGTTACCTTGGAGGAAAGTCAACATAGTTCTGTCATTCGGACGTTATTGTTATTATTAGGTATTAGGGGTGTTCAACCTTACATGCCATTGTGGGTCTTACATCAGCTAGACAGACGTCAAGTAATTCCCATAACAGAAAATATAGCTAAGTTTGTATTTGAGGTCAAACCAGATATTCCATTTCCAGAGGGATTGACCCAACAAATTTAAGATGGTTGTCGTATCATGGGAATTGAAATAATGGTCATATATCATGAGAAAAGAGAGTACACCCAGACTACCGTGAATGTTTTGAAAAATAGCCAAGGTCCCTAGTCAGACCAGAAAGATCGATTAACAGACCCATTGATCAAGAAGCTGCAATTAGGATAGGGATCGAGAGAGCCATGCGAGAACATCATGTTGCCAACCAACCTTTGAGAGTAGAATTATAGCATGCCAGGGCAAAAATAGAAGAACAACAGAGGGAATTTGCTGAAGAGAAAGCTAAGTTAGCCGATATTGAGGTCGCACTTCGAGGACAAATCAAATTGGCTACAACTAGGGGGTCACATATTGTAGAACTTGCCGTATCTCACCGATAACAGTTGAAAGAAGTTGAAAAGAACATGCAAGAAGAATTTGATAGAGAGATATCTCAGTGGATATGTGAAAGAGGGATATTATGAGAACAACTAGAGGTTGCTTCTGCTCGTGAACAGTGTGCAAGAGAGATGATTAATTCCCGAGAGCAACAAGTCTAAGAATGGGATTAGGCCTTCAGTTTTCTTCAAGGAAAAGTTCTTCGTGTAGCGCAGGACACCTCCAGAATGGGTTTAGACTACCAGTAGTTGAATCGTGAAAATTTTTTGGCACAAGTACCTGCTTTCGCCCAACGTCTCACCACTTCATTGGAGGATATATACTTGGGTTTGAGAGGTCATATTAAGCTGAAATCTCCTTAATTGGGTATGTTGAAGTTATGAGAATCACTTGAAAACCTGGAGACAGTGGATTTTCGTTGTCTGGATGGATAGTTATTTTTCTTTCACAGGTTTTCGGTTTCAGTTTTAGAATTTCTTATTTAGATGTTATGTTTTTTTTAGTTAATTTTATTTGTTTTTGTCAGATGTCAGTTAGTAAGTTTTACCTTAGGAGTTGTGTCGTATCTCTATTCGAAAAATTATGGAATGTAGTGAAGTTGGTCGTTTTTTCTATATATGTTACATATATTTACTTTACTTTATTTATTTCTAAAAAAATAAATAAAAAATAAAAAAACAATTGTTTTTGTTAAGTCTTCCCGAACTATGCAAGATCTGATTCATGTCCTGGCATGATACGTAGGCAACCCTCAAAGGGTTTTGATCAAAATTTTTCAAAAAGTGCACCTAGAAAAGCCAGGATGAAACATAAAGCCTTTCATGATAGGTTGGAGAATGCATATAGACACATAACATACAACGTGGCATTATAATATGTTAAATGTGTAACACTCATCCATTTGCTACTTGGTCACTGAAAAAATAAAATAGTTGGTGGTTGGTTTGTGGTTTAAACTTGCATTACATCCATACAACACCAGATACAAAGAAAAGAGAAAGATGACCCGCAGAAAAGGTGTAGGGTCTAACAGTGAGGAAGAGCAAATCAATTTATTTCGCAGGAATTAGCATCAATGGAAGAAATTAAGTTATTGAAACAACAAATGGTGGAAATATACTAAACTTGGTTGAATGGACAAGCCCCGCCTTCCATAATTCCTGGACTTTCCAATACGAATGATCCAAATCGTGCTTAAGCTCAAACTAGAGATCCATTATACCCATCTGGATTCGGCTCGTATGCTAATGTGACTGGCATTGTTGGTACTTCTACCATGTGCCCACTAAATCCATCTATCACAAATAACCTGCTTTTTACTTCTGTAGCACCAGCTACTGTGGGCCCTTATTCGACAATATAAAAAAATATGGGGGAACCAAGTCATGATCTATTGTATCCTTATGAAATGACTTTCAAACCTCAAAATCTACATTATCATGCTCATCAATACGATTCTCCTATCATGATTGAGAAGATTATTAAGAATGAGGAACAAGAGACAATGGCTAGGAAAGTAAGAAGCTTGGAGTAGAGTATGAGAAATATGCAAGGATTAGGAGGACCAAAGAGTGTTTTATACAAGGATTTGTGTATGTTTCCTGATGTCCATTTTACTGGGTTTAAAAATACCAAATTTTGACAAATATGAAGGTCATGGCGATCCTATAGCTCACTTGAAAAAGTTCTGCAATCAATTAAGGGGAGCAGGAGGAAAAGAAGAATTGGTCATAGCTTACTTTCGAGAAAGCTTGAAAAGGGTAGCTTCTGAATGGTTTATTGACCAAGACATTTCCTGTTGGCACGTGTGGGATGACATGACTCGGGATTTTGTTCAACAATTTCAATATAATATCGAGATAGTTCCAGATCGCACTACACTTGCTAACATGAGAAAAAACACAACTAAAAGTTTTTGAGAATATGCTGTCAGATAGAGAGAGTAGGCCACAAGAGTCAGGCCATCGATAAAGGAGTCTAAAATAATTGATATCTTTCTACAGGCATAAGAACCTGATTATTTCCATTATTTGCTTTTTACTATTGGAAGCACATTTGCTGAAGTCATTAAAATTGGAGAGATGGTAGAGAATGGGATTAAGTTCGGAAAGATTATTAGCCAGACCGCTTTAAAAGAAATAACATAGGCAATTCAAAGTGGTTTAGGAAGTTTTGGTAGAAATAAAAGAAAAGAGGATGTAGCTACTATTGTGCCATGTCCACGACAAAATTGGAGGGTGTGCGTCACTCTTACGCACAATATCAATCCCAAATGTATGTCCAAGACCCATATAACCATCCACGATAATATGTTCCTCCACAAAATTTATTATATTCCATTCTATCTCCTCAATATTCTACCTATAATGCACAACTATATGTTCGGGTTCTTTCTTACCCACAGTAGCATACACCAGCCATCCAAAATCATCCATCGGTCCCATAAGTTCAAAGAGGCCCCGTAGCTCTAATTTTTGGCCTAGAGCGGACTACAAAAAGGATAACATAGGCAAAGATAATTTCACTTCTATTGGAATATCTTATGCGATCTTGTTTCAAAGTCTGAGGAAAATGAATATTCTAAGCCCAATTAAGAGAAGGAACCTGAATCCTTCCCCAAAGAACTTGGATTATTCTAGAATATGTGAATACTATTCTGATGCCCCAGGGCATGACACAGATAAATGTTGGTATTTGAAAAGAGCTATTTAGGAGCTGATTGACACACAACAGATCATGGTGTATAGTCTTGATGCTCCAAATATTAAACAAAATTCGTTGCCAGATCATAATGAAACGAACATTCTCGAAGTGATACTCACTGGTGAAGATGCTGTGATTTTGTTCAAGCCGACCAGTAAAATTAAAACTGATTTGGAAAAATTATCAAATGCTATAGATTTGACAAAATAAAAACTTGTAGAAGTGGAGGAGGTGATAATAAAATCTAAATCATCAAAAGTTTCCTTGGTTGTGGGGAAAGAGATTTCAGAACGTGTTGGGTTAGGTCAAGTAAAACCAAGGCTCATTATTCTCGAAAGACCCACTAATCCTCTCTTAATTATAAACCAATGTTATAATTGCCTATGGTTAATACCAAGGCAGTCCCCTGAAACTATGATCTCATTGTGGTGATGCATAAGGGAAAAAAACGATCGAAAAGATGGATGAAGTAGGGGGATTAACCCATTTTGGGCGGTGTTATGCCTTCGTAGAGTTAAGAAAGAATAAACAAGGAATTGAGGAATGAATGTCTATCAAGAAACCAATTACTGAAGAAGAAGCTGAAGAGTTCTTAAAGAAGATGAAATTTCCAGAATATTCTGTTGTAGAACAGTTGAAGAAAACGCCAACACAGATTTCTTATTTGCCTTCATTGATACATTCAGAGAATCATTGCAAGGCTATAATAAAGATTCTTAATAAGGCATATGTTCCCAGTGAGATTAAGGTGAATCAGTTGGAAAAAGTTATTAGAAGGATCATTGAGGTAAATAAGATCACTTCTCAGATGACAAATTTCCTGTAGAAGGTACAGAACATAACTGAGGTCTCTACATTACTGTGAAATGTGAGCATTTCTACGTCACTTGAGTGTTGATTGATGGAGGATTAGGTGCTAACATTTGTCCTATGTCAACTTTGCAAAAGTTGAATGTTAACGTGGAAAGGATCTGACCTAATAATGTATGCGTCAAAGGTTTTGATGGAGCAAAAATGGATGCCATTGGTGAAATAGAGCTCATATTGACAATCGGGCCTGTGGATTTTGCCTTAGACTTCCAAGTGCTAAATATTGATGCTTCATATAATATGTTATTGGGTAGGCCATGAGTTCATAAGGATGGAGTAGTCACATCAACATTGCACCAAATGGTTAAATTTGAATATGACAGTCAAGAAATAGTTGTTCATGGTGAAGGAGATTTATCCATGTATAAAGACTATTACATTTCCTCCATCAAAGCAGCTACTGTAGATAGAGTGTTAATTCATCAAGCTTTTGAGGTAGTGGCTGTTGAGCATATCCTCAAGGGGAATCTCATTGCAAGACCACAATTGTCCTCAATATCTATTATGGTAGTGAATGAAATATTAAAGCATGGTTTTGAACCAGGAAAAGGTTTAGGGATGTTTTTGCAAGGCATGGCTCATCCAGTAAACCTCCATGAGAGCTTCGGTACCTTTGGTTTGGGATACAAGCCCACTGCTGAAGACAGAAAGAAGGCTAAAAAGTGCAAGAAAAATTCTTGGTCACTTACTAAGCCGATACTGCCACTTCACGATTCTTTCATCAAAGTCAGTGTTGTTGGATCCTCCATGTTACCTGCCGTAGAGTCAATGAATGGTGATGATACAGAGTTGATTAGCCTTTTCCAGAACATGTTCATTGAAGCTGATATGGTTGAAATTGGGGAAGGTACTAGTAATGCCAATATGCAGTGTATTAGCCTTGATGTCCAGCTTAACAATTGGGAGGCCACTCCTCTCCCTACTATGAAGGAGTCTTGGGAGTTTGTTTGTTTGTGTTTCTATAATTTGAATAATTCTAGGATTGTAATTAAGATCTTTACCTTGGTATTTTAGGTTAAAACTTTGTCTATCTTTGTTTTTAATGAAATATAGTTTTCCCTTTGTTTTATTTTGAGTCTAATATTTATTTTGTATTATACAGTTCTTTCTATGCCGATTCTCGTGATATGACATGCATGAAGAATTTTGAACCAGATTTAAAAACCCAATTTAATTATAAAATAATGAATAAAGAAGTTGTATACGATGAAGAGAAAACATTTGAGGATATAAGCAAAGATTTTAAACAGTTTGAGAACAAGTCAAATCCCAATTTGGATGAAACTGAGGCGATCAATTTAGGAGATCATAAAAATATTAGGGAGACTAAGATAAGTGTACATGATCAACCACAAAAAAAGAAAGCTATGATTGAAGCTTTGCTTGAGTACAAAGACATCTTTTCATGGTCTTACGATGATATGCCTAATTTGAGCACTGATTTGGTAGTTCATAAGTTGGCAATTGATCCTGCTTTCCCTCTTTTCAAACAAAAATTAAGGAAGCTTAAAACTGACATGAATGTAAAAATCAAAGAGAAAATTATGGAGCAACTTGATGCTAAAGTCATTCGAGTGGCTCAATATCCTACTTGGTTGACAAGTATTGTCCCTATTCCAAAGAAGGATGGCAAAGCTCTGGTGTATGTTGATTATCGTGTCTAAATAAAGTAAGTTCGAAAGATGATTTACCACTTCCCAATAGCTATATTTTATTGGACAATTGTGCCAAATATGATCTTGCATCTTTTGTGGACTGTTATGTGGGGTATCACTAGATTATTATGGATCCAGAAGATGCAGAAAAGACATCATTTGTTATGTCATAGGGGATATATTTTTATCGAGTTATTCCATTCGGACTAAAGAATGCTGGGGCATTTACATGAGGGCAATGACCACAATGTTTCATGACATGATGCACAAAGAGATTGAAGTTTATGTGTATGACGTGATCATTATCAAGAGAGCAGTTTGACCATGTCAAGGATCTGAGGAAATTCTTTAAAACGCTTCAAAGATATGATCTCAAACTTAACCCAACGAAATGTGTATTTGGAGTCCCATCGGGAAAACTCTTGGGGTTTATAGTCAGTTGATGTGGCATTGAGTTAGATCCTTTAAAAATAAAAGCTATTCAAGAGTTGTCTCCATCAAAGAACAAAACAGAAGTAATGAGCTTACTTGGAAGGTTGAATTATATCAGTAGATTCATTGCCCAACTTACAACAACCTGTGAGCCAATATTAAATTTTTTAAAGAAGAATGCTAAGTTGAATGGACTGAAGAATGTCAAGAGACATTTGACAGAATTAGGAGGTACTTGTCGAATCCGCCTATTTTGGTTCCTCTAGAGCCAGGTAGACCCTTGATATTGTATATGTCTATGTTAGACAATTATTTTGGCTGTGTATTGGGTTAACATGATGTCACAGGCAGAAAAGAATAGGCAATCTAATACCTTAGCAAAAAGTTTACCACTTATGAGGCTAAGTATACTCTTCTTAAAAAAACATGTTGCGCCTTAACTTGGGTAGCACAAAAGCTGAAGCATTAATTGTCATCTTACACTACTTACCTCATAACCCCTATGGATCCCTTAAAGTATATTTTTCAAAAGTCTATACCCATAGACAGACTCGCGAAATGGCAGATGCTACTCACAGGGTTTGATATTGTCTATGTGACACGAACTATAATGAAAGCTCAAGCCTTAACAGATCATTTGGCTGAAAATCCTATCGATGAGGAATATGAGCCGTTAAAAACTTACTTTCTGGATAAAGAGGTCTTATATATTGATAAGGTTATTTCTAATGATTGCCATTTAGGCTGGAAGATATTCTTTGATGGAGCTACTAATATGAAAGGAGTAAGGATATGGGCAGTTATTATTTTTGAATTAGGACAATACTATCCTGTAACAGCCCAACTTTGATTCTACTGTACTAATAATATGGCAGAATATAAAGCTTGCATTCTGGGATTGAGACTAGCCATTGACATGGGACTCCAAGAACTGTTGGTGTTAGGAGATTCAGATTTACTAGTCCACTAGATCCAAGGAGATTGGGAGACTCATGATTGGAAACTCCTACCATATCGAGGTTGTTTACAAGATCTTTGTCAATGATTTATATCAGTAAAGTTCAAGCATATTCCTAGAGTTCATAATGATATTGTTGATGCTTTGGCGGCCTTATCTTCGATACTCTAATATCCTGATAAGACTCATTTTGATCCCTTGTATATATGATTCATGATCAACATGCTTATTGCAATGTGGTTGAGGAAGAACTTGATGGAGAGCCTTGGTTCTGTGATATCAAAGAATATATTTAGACTGGAAAATATCTCATACATACCGATGGTAACCAAAAGAGAGCCATTCGATGTCTGGCTAGCATATTTTTCCTAAGTGGGGGAATCTTGTATAAGAGGACTCCAGATTTGGGACTTTTAAGGTGCATAGATGCCAAAGAAGCTTAAATAATATGACTGAAGTACATTCTGGTATTTGTGGACCACACATGAGCGGGTATGTTTTGGCAAAGAAAATACTCCGAGAAGGTTATTATTGGCTCACTATGGAGCGAGATTCCATCCATTTCATTCGTAAATGTCATAAATTTTAGGTATACGGGGACTTGATACATTATCCTTCGCCTGAGTTGCATACAATGACTGCTCCATGGCTTTTTGTGTCTTGGGGAATGGACGTAATTGGACCAATTAAATTAAAGGCCTCGAATGGACATAGGTTCATCTTGGTAGCTATTGATTATTTCATAAAGTAGGTGGAAACAACGAATTTCAAGTCAGTGACTAAGAAAGTAGTGGTTGATTTTGTTCACTCCAACATTATTTGTCGGTTCGGCATTCCAAAGATAATTATCACGGATAATGCTATAATTCTCAACAGTCATTTGATGCATGAAGTGTGTTAGCAATTTAAGATTATGCATCAGAATTCAACTCCTTATCGCCCGAAGGCGAATGGTGCTGTTGAAGCTGCCAACAAGAACCTAAATAAAATACTCTCCCAAAATAGTACAAGGATCTCGATAATGGCATGAAAAGTTGCCTTTTGCTTTATTGGGTTATCGTACTATAGTTCAGACTTTAATAGGTGCAACTCCTTACTCAATTTTGTATGGAACTGAAGTGGTTATACCTGTAGAAATTGAGATTCCATCTCTTTGAGTTATTGTGGAAGCTGAAATTGATGATGATTAGTGGGTCAAATCCCAATTGGAGCAATTGAGTTTGATTGATGAGAAAATACTGGCGTCAGTATGTCATGGACAACTATACCAAAAAGAGAATAACTCAAGCCTATAGCAGAAAGGTACATCCTAAACAATTTGAAGCCGGTCAGTAAGTACTAAGACATATCCTTCCCCATCAGATTGAAGCTAAAGACAAGTTTTCTCCTAATTGGCAAGGACCGTTCATGGTGAAGAAGGTGTTACCTAATGGTGCATTATATTTGACTGATGTAGAAGGCAAACTAGAAGAAATGCTAGCCAATGCTGGCGGAGTTAAGAGATATTATGTATGATACTCATGTACAATTATGTTATATATGTTTTTTACTTGTATTTTAAAAGATTGAAATAATGAAGGCATTTTGTTCTGCTATTCGAATAATATATCAACCTTTGCCTACCTCCTTGGGATTTTATCTTTCTTTCGTACCCCTCTTTTGGAATCAATTAAAGTTAAAAGTTTCAACAACTAAAAAAAGATGTTGATGAAAAAAAAAGAAAAATAAATAAAAAAGTAATAATAATCAAAATCAAGCAAAAGAATTACTTTTATGAACTATATTTGACCTGATTCTTGCTATGACAAGATATGTAGGCAGCCCTACTCTGGGGTTTGGTCCAACCAAAAGAAAATTCAAGTTACCCAATATGAAATACAATTGGGGCAAAAGTTTATTTTCTTAAAAACTCGATTCCAAAAGTTGTATGCTTCACCCAATTTCATGTGAATTTTTGAGCCTCATGCAACCCTTTTTTCTAACCCTTTCCAAAAGCCAAGTTACAACAAAATAAAGATCTTCAGATCAATCTTTGAGAATGTCAAGGATAAAAATTTTATGGGTACATGATATTCCATATTTTGGGTGTTATTTTTCTTTAAAAATGAAAAATGAAAAAAATTAAAAATGAGAGTCTTATTCGTGAAAACCCTCTTGGGCATCATAAGGCGACAGTACGTTGTGAGAATAATGAAATGCGAGTCTTATTGGTGAAAACCCCTATGGGAACCATAAGGAGACTATTAGTAGAGAATGAAATGAAAATGAGATAGGTTCATTGGTGAAAATTTATTGAAGTACCACTAGCCGAAGGAGGATTATGATATAGAGCGAGCATGTTCAAGAATGGCTCTATTTCAAACTCAATAAGTGGGCAAAAGTTGTAATGATTGGTGTGGGTATATCTGGTTGTTTGATTTAAAATGCATTTCATAATCACCAGAATCGGTTTCCACATTCGGATAAGTTTTTCTTTTTGTTTTGAAAAAGAGATGCCTATTGTGTTTTCCTTTTCATTTTCTGTTTTTGATGTTTTGTCCTTGTTGTCAAATGAAAAATAATTGTCATAGTTTGTGTGTTTTTGAGTTAAATTCACATTAAGTCAAGTAAAAAAGGACTCCAAACTTGCTACCAACTCTTTTAATGGTACAAAGCAAGACAGAAGGTTGATGCACAAAGACAACGTTTCAAAGTAAACTAAGGTACTTAGAATGATTGTGATCTGACCATTTCAGACTCGTGAAAATATAAAAGGTGTATTGAAAGTTAAATCCAAAGGCATCGTACAAGAGAAATATTTTTTGAGTTTAGAGTCTCAGTAGTCAGAATTCGGGATCAGAAGTATGACAAGTCAACAAATATTTATCAAGGATGGGAAAAAGAGTTGAGCATGGCAAATTCAAGAGCAATCACTTCAAAAGCCAAATGCTACAAACCAACCACCGTATTTTTAAAACTCACAATTTTTCCTTTTTTGAAATAGAGAAGGGATATTCTTTTTCACATTAAAGTTTTCAGATGAAGGATGTATTTTCACACTTTGTTAATGCAGAAAACATGGTTACAACACACAATGTTGGATCTCAATTAGGGTAAACTTTATTTTTTGTGAGATGTACTTATCAAATCTATTTCAGGATTTGATTTATCCTTTCTCTATATTTTTCAAAACATTAAGATCCGGTGATACGCATAAATTTTTCCTGTACAAACTGGGGCAAAAAAAAGGTTTTGTGTGTGAAGAATGAAAATTTATTTTTATGCTCAAGACCCTCGTGAAGAATGGGAATTTAATTTATGCTCAGGACCCTCTTGAAGAATGGGACAGGACCCTCCTGAAGAATGAAAATTTATTTTTTGCTCCTGAAGAATGGGACATGAGCCTCCTGAAGAATGAAAATTTATTTTTATGCTTAGGACCCTCTTGAAAAATGGGATAGGATCCTCTTGAAGAATGAAAATTTATTTTATGCTCAGGACCCTCGTGCAGAATGGGACAGGACCCTTTTGAAGAATGAGAATTTATTTTTATAGACAGGACCCTCTTAAAGAATGAGAATTTATTTTTTGCCCAGGACCCTCCTGAAGAATGAGAATTTATTTTATGCTTAGGATCCAACTGAAGAATAAGAATTTATTTTATGCTCAGGACCCTCCTGAAGAATGGGATGTTATTTTTCTTTTCGACTATTTACTTTAAGTCTAGGAGCCTGCCTGAAGAACAGGGTGAAGAAAAAGTGAGTTCAGGAGCCCGCATGAAGAACAGGGTGAAGAAAAAGTAAGTCCAGGAGCCTGCCTAAAGAACAAGATGAAGAAAAAGTAAGTCCAGGAGTCCTCCTGAAGAACAGGGTGAAGAAGCAACAAATCAGGAGCCCGCCTGAAGAATAAGGTGAAGAGGAAAAAAAAACTAGGAGCCCGCTTGAAAGATAGGGTGAATTTTCATTCAAGTCATGAAGATTCGAATCAAAATTCCAGAGAAATTGCATTTTTCATTTGTATTTTTTATTTTTGATTTTTGCTAGTCATCTGATGTAAAAAAGAGAAGTCGTTAACTAGAAACTCGACAGAATCTCAGTCGACATCTAACTCATTCATTCACCATGTTACCTTTGAACTACTCATGACCTGATTCCCTTATAACCCGGGATAGGTAGGAGGTCCAAAACCAGGATTCGATCACATTTTTTCTTTTCTTTTAATTTTATTTTTTCCTTACCTTTCAAATAACTAGAGGGTCAAAAATCATATCTTGTCTACTTCTTTATATGAAAACTCTTCGAGATTCCACACAAAGAGGGACAAAAATGTAGTCACGTGATTTTTGATCCTTCTCGAATTTTAACTTATT
Source organism: Capsicum annuum (assembly GCF_002878395.1). NCBI lineage: Eukaryota > Viridiplantae > Streptophyta > Magnoliopsida > Solanales > Solanaceae > Capsicum > Capsicum annuum. The sequence goes on along the minus strand of NC_061116.1, from coordinate 89,569,555 downwards.
TTTTTATATTAAATATTTACATTTGATTCGATATTATTTTAATTCTTATTTTATTTTTAATAATTTTTTAGTTTAAAAATAAATAATTAAATAAATTTAATTTTGGGATATTTATTTTGTTTTTATTCTAATTTTAAAAATTAATACAAAATTCAAAAATATTTTTATTTTTAAATTTTAAATAAATAAGCTAGCAGTTTTAGTGCTATCTTAATTATATTTATTTTTGACTAATTATAAATTCTTATTGTATTTTATTAAATTAAAAAAAATTAATTAGTTATTAGTATATTTATTATTATTATTTTATTATTTTATTTATTTATTTATTTTTATTTATTTATTATTTTTATTATTATTATCTATTTATTATTATTATTATTATAATAATAATTATAATAAATATATAAAAATAAATATATATATATATATATATATATATATATATAGAAGAGTTCAAAATTTGAAATCCTCCCCTTATCTGATAGTAACCATTCCTCCCCAAAGTCTCTATATTTAAGGACTCTTCCCCACCCCAGAACGTATGTAGATGTGATCAGAAAAATCAAACAGTAAAAAGAAATCAGAGAAAACAGAGAGTGAATATTAGTAAAATCAAAATAGAGAAGAAAGTAAATAAGAGAAAAGGTTGTGATTCGAGTCTCGGATTTTCGTTCAAGGATCTGGTGACAACATCTTGCTTTTGTATTCAATTAAAATTGACATTTATGTTTTTTTTTTCAATCCTATTTCATTTTATGTTATAAATTTCACTGTGAAAAGTATGAATCAAAATGTTCAAGTAGTTTTTTCTGCATTATTTAGTGTATAAAGTTGAATAATTATGTGAATTGTTGTTATTATATGTTATGCAATTGTGTTATTCAATTTTAATAAATTTACACAATTGTATTCATGAACTCATAATCAATTCACTGTACATACACCCATACACTAAAATTCACATCTCATATATTGGCCATTACGCACATACATACTGTGAATAAAAAATAAGTCGAAGAGAGAGTAAAAAAAATAGAGAAAATTAGTGAGAATAAAAAAATATAGAAGGAAAATTAGTCGGAAAAAAGTAAAAGAAAATTGAGGGATTTTTAAAATTTTCCAGCGAATTTTTCACCGGAATCGTTCATCATAGACTTGAAATTTATCTGTTCCTCTGATTTTTTCAACCAAAACACTAAAACAAACTCCAAAATCCATCTTCCCCGTCGTTATTTCGGCAACTTTTTTCACATAAAAAATGGTGAAATCCCACCAGTGCTACTGCCATCCATACTATCGCTGGTTAGAGCGCCGAGTCCAGCGACGCCTTTTCCATCGCCACACCATCCCTCCATTCTTCGTTGTCACTGCTCGACAAAAAAAGGGAGTCAAATTCCTCCAAAAAAATATATACACATGCACACTACGTGCACACTACTAGAGCCCCTCTCACTGGTAAAATAACTGCGCCAGGGCCACCTCCTTTCATTGCTGCCGACGAAATCCCAGCGAACTCCTGCCCAAACCGCCAGAAACCACCTCAAAAAGACCGCTAGTCACCAAATCTTATCCCTGTCCAATTTTCTCGCCGATACCCACTGGGAAATGAGAAAGCAGCCACGTCATCCTTCTCTCCCTTCACTATCGAAAGCAGATCCAGTCACCACCCTGCACCATCAGTTGATGCTCTAACAAAAACTGCCACCACCATCATTTTCTTCTTTCGTCCTACAGCGCCACCCCACAAATTCTCCTCGACCCATTATTCCAAATCAATATCTAGAAAAACTCTTTAAGAAATTCCAATTTTCTTTGACCATTTGGTTGAACAATTGTATGAATTTGTTGAGAATTTTGCTTCTTTGAAGGACGAAAAGGAAAAATTAAATATTGCTAAGTTAATTGTGTTGTATGGCAAGTATATGTTTTATTTGAGTTTGAATGATTTTACAATACGGACTGACATTAATTTAGAGAAAATAAATTTGAAGTATTATAATAACGCTTAATATAATATATTTATATTATTTTCCTTTTTATTTTATTTTATTTTCATTGACATTAACAAAGCTTGATAATTATTTTGTCAAATTAATTAATCACCGTAAATGAATATTGTTCAAGGATATTATTAAGGTTGAACAACATTTTGAATAGACAAACCAATGCCTTCAACATTAGATAAATTTTAGACACGTTTAAAATATTCGTCTCAACTGAGAACGCGGCGTACGCATATTTTTGAGACATTTTAAAATTCAAGGATGCAATAATGCACCTTGACAAATATTTTTCTAAAATTAGCTTTCATTGATTTTTTTAATATAAGAAATGTGAATAGATATTTCGATATAATAAAAATGAGCAATTTTAGGCCTTAACACGATTTATCCAAATAGTTTTAGTTAAGTATAAGTTGATAAAAGCGACCGTGCTGGAACCACGAGACTCGATGGGTGCCTCACACCTTCCCCTTAGTCAACAAAATTCCTTACCCGATCTTCTATTTTTGTTGACCAAAATAAAGAGTCATTCCCTTTTGAATAGGGATTCAAAAAGGTGACTTAGAATACCATAACTCAATTCCAAGTGGCGCCTTTGTAAATAAATTAATCTCTATTCAAAATTGTCACTTTAATTGGAAAAACCCTTCGACTCCGATCCTATTGGGCAAAAAAAGTGTGTGACAGAGTGCTCCTGTACTTTTCGTGCGTATGAAAAATGATTCACTTTGGATGTATATAGATTATCGATAGCTGAATAAGGTGACATTGTAGAATATGTATCCTCTTCCTTGGATTGATGATCTCTTTGACTAGATTCAAGGTGCTAGATGTTTTTCTAAGATTGATCTTCGATAGGGTTATCAACAATTGAAGATTAGGGGGATGGATATCCCTAAGACTGCATTACGAACCCAATATGGTCGTTATGAGTATCTGGTGTTGTTATTCAAATTAACTAGTGTTTCGTCTGCTTTTGTGAATCTCATGAATCGGGTATTCAAATAGTTTTTAGATTTGTTCATGATAGTGTTTATTGATTATATCTCGGTGTTCTCTAAGAGTGAGGGGGATCATGCCAATCACCTTTGAGTAGTGTTGCACACTCTTCTAGATCAATGATTGTATGCTAAGTTTTCAAAATATGAATTTTAGTTGAATGCTGTAACCTTTCTAGGTCATGTTATCTCCAGCGAGAGAATCATGGTAGATCCACAGAGAGTTAAGGCAGTTAAGAAGTAGCCTAGACCTACGAGTCCAATCGATATTCAGAGATTCTTGGGTTTATCCATGTATTATAGGAGTGCTATATTTACTTTTAATGATGATCAACTAACATCAAGGGATCAGGTCCCTGGGTCTTTATGAGTTTAGTAAAGTTGCCACTGTCATGCGCAGTTTTGTTTGTTAGTGTAACCAACTACGCAGGTGAGCTTGTACCCTTAAGGACACTTGGCCTAATTCTATTTAAACCTTAATCATTATCTAAACTATAAATAGAAAATAATGCTCCTCAATTTATAGTTTTTGCAATCAGATTTTTGAAAGAGAGAAAGAGGTAAAAAATTAAATATTGATTAAGTTCCAAGATATTGTGTATTGAGAGTGTGTGTGTTCTTGAGTCTAATCTTGGTCTGTAATTGAATTACTCGAGTTATAAGAGTAATGCTTTTCTTGTGTTCTTGAGAGTGCTTAGGTAGAGTTACCTGAGTTAATATTAGTTTGAGTTAATCAATATCGAGGTGAGTTCTTGGTAGAGTTGTCAAGGTAGGTTTATAATAGAGTTATTGTAAACTATTTGAGCCTAGAGTTAGGTGCCATGGAGTCTGTAATCAAGAGTTTGATTATAGTAGATTGTTGATTATAGAATTATGTGCTCATTAGCTAGTGTTAAGCATGAGGGCTAAGATGAGAAAGTTTGCTTTAGGTTTATCTCTGGACTTGGTGCTAGAGTGCAAGGCTGACTTATTAAATAGTGACATGGATATCTCTAGGCTTGTGTTGTATACAAAATAGGTTAAACATGAAATGAAGAAATAAGCCGATATGGGGAGAGACAAGGTAAGAGTTCCAAGTGTTCTGACCAGGGTGGAGGCCAACAAAATAGTGGTAGAGATGACAGGCAATGGTCTAAGAAAAAATGGGAAAACTCTGGTTCTTATTCTATGGCTAGTACTTCCTATTCCAAGCCATTCGGTGATCATCGCTTTCAAAGCAACAGTGGGTTTAAGGCATTAGGTACCCAATTTTAGGCCAGTGCGGTCAAGTAAGTTTGATCCTATCCTCCTTATAGATTTTGTGGATAGTTACATCATGCCTTTTGCAATAAGGGGAGAAATAAGTGTTTTAGATGTGGCTAGGCCAACTATATTGAGAGGAACTATCCTTCAGGTAATGTTGTTACTGGGGCTAATAAGGTACCGATTGCTGATTCTTCAACTCCTACACTAAAAGGTGCCACTTCTGGTATCAACACTGGCCGGAATCATCTATATGCTCTGCAATAAACAAAAACCCTTCAAAAAACCACTGGTAATAGCCAGCCAAACCCAAGAAAATCCTCATATCTAATGGAGAGATAGGTCTAGGCTAGTTTATCACTGCTTCAATTCTTTGAGGATAAACTCTAATGTCATCACCAAAAACTATATGATAAAGAAAAGATACTAATCCTAGCCAAAATTTGCATTTACAAAATTTGACGAACAACTGATGGGCTTTGAGAGTCTGCAATACTATTCTTAGATGGTCTACATGATCATTCTCGTTATGGGAATAAACAAAAATATGATCGATGAAGACTATGACAAATGTGTCCAAGTATAGCTTGAACACATGATTCACCCAGTCCATATAGATTGCTAGGGCATTGGTAAGACCAAATGACATAACCAGAAATTTGAAATGACCATACCATGTTCGGTAAAACTATTTTCTGAATATCACATTCTCTGACTTTGATTTAATGATAGCCTAATCTGAGGTCTATCTTAGAAAAGTAACTGGAACCCTAAAGTTGATGGAACAAGTCAATGATTCTAGGAAGTGGGTACTTATTCTTGACTGTGAATTTATTCAACTGATGGTAGTCTATACATATTCTAAGAGAACTATCATTCTTTCTCACAAATAGGACTAGTGCACATGAAGAAGATATGATGGGCCTGATAAATCCTTCATCTAAGAGGTCTTTCAACTATTTTTAACTCTTTCAGCTTAGCTGGGTCCATTTATAGGGCGGAATAGAGATGGGTTGAGTGTCTGGAAGAAGATTAATTCCGAAGTCAATTTCCCCTTTGAGAGGAATTCCAAGAAGATCTTCTGGAAACACATTTGGAAATTCACTTTCTACTGAAACTGACTCAAGATCGAGAGCCTCATAAATAGAGTCTTTATATCAAACAAGATGATAGACACACCCATTGGATATCATTTTCCTCACTCTAAGGTATGAAATAAGTTTAACCTTATGTTTTATGGTACTACCCCTCCATTCAAGGACTGGTTTATTTCGGAACTGAAAATAGATAATTCTGCTCCTACAACAACTAAAGCATAGCATGAATAGAGTCAATCCATGCTGAGAATGATGTAAAAATTCATTATATCTAGCTCTACAAGGTTTGCTAAAGTAACTTTCTAAGACACTATAATTGGGTAGTTCCTATAAATCCATCAGGCTATAATAGACTTTCCCACTAGGCAAAGACTGAGGAAGGCTCTACTAGGATTTTAGGGTTAACTCTGAAGTTGACAGCTATGTAAGTGGTTACAAAAGACAGAGAAGCTCCAGGATCTGACAAAGCATAAATATGTAAATGAATGACTTGTAACAAACCAGTAACCAAATCAGGAGGACTCTTCTAATCCCATCGGGGCTAAAGTGCATAGAGCCTATTTGGGCATGGCCTATTGGTAGCACTAGAAGCGGTACCCTGCAGGGACAAGAAATCAGACTGAACTGGGAGACAATTATACTGACCCTTTGAAACTATCTAGGGACAATCTTGGACTTTGTGACCTGGCCTTCCACACCCAAAACATACATTGCTGCCTGCTCTACAGACACCCTGGTGGTTTCTGCTATATTTTTGGAAGAGAGGATTTGTTTGAGCACTGTTCACACTAACCTAAAATTTAGAGCCTGGTTCCCTATCTTTATTATCTTTCCTAAATATGGGCATTGGCACACTAGCGTAAGACAAAGATGAGGCTAAAGGTTTTGGGAAGAACTGAGGATGGTTACCAACTTTTGATTTTGGATGAGAAAAACTAATACTACCTATTCTAGCCCTCTTGTTTTCCCTCTCTTTCTCCTTAGTCTTTTGTTTCTCAATCTTCTGAGCATGGACCATGAACCTAGCCAAGTCCATCTTCTTAATCAGCATTGTGGTCCTATAATCCTTGACCACACTGTCAGACACACTAGATACAAACTTGCTCATCTTAGACCTGCTATCAGCTACCACATAAAGAGCATACCTAGCTAACTGAGTAAACTTTATGGAATACTCTCTTAAACTCATATGGACCTAATTTAGGTTGATGAACTCTTACACCTTAGCCTTTCTCAACTCCAGTGGAAAGAACCTATCTAAAAAGGTAGTAGCAAACTAATTCCACGCAATAGGCCCTGCATCTGTGTCTCTATCTACCTTCCACTGCTTAAACCATGAATAAGCTAGATCTTGTAGGTGATAGGTAGATAAATCAACACTTTCACTAGTAGTTACCCCCATAATGTCATTACCTTCTGCACCATGTCAATTAATTTTTATGTGTCCCCTTTTGACTTCTACCCTAAAAATGTAGGAGGATTCATTGTCCAAAACAACAGTTGTTCGAACATTCTAAGCTGCCACAAAATGGGATAGTATGGTGAAAGCTGCTCTGAATTCTTCGTGAGAGACATGCTCATTTAGAGGATCTTCCAGAATGGGTAGAGGTGTTGGCTGGTTCCCAGTTCTCCTCTTGTTGGTCTTTCTGGAAGGCATGTTCTATAAACAAAAGGAAAAATTAAGTTAGACAGAAAGTTTAACTTGAGATCATGCTCATTTTCACTGTATGAACATTGAAAAAATGGAACTTTTTCTTAAAAATGCCTTATAGCCTCTTGTCCATAAGTGTGGCGCACTATACACCTATGCACAACTCTACTTGACGTGACTTTAAGACTCTTCAGGACACTGTAGAAGCTTAGGCTCTAATACCAAGTTAGTAATGCCCTCAGACTACACCCTGGGGGTCAGACGTTGCTTACAATCCCGAAGGACCATAATCTAACCCATGACTGGTATCTGCCATGAGCACTAAATAATAATTATGAAAAAATATATGTAGAAGTAAGACTAAAAATGCCAAAAAGTTTATAAAACTGAACCAATACTAAGTACATCTGTAGGCTAACTACTAACTAATAGTGTCTGAAATCCTCTAACATTTGAATAAAATGAGTTGATAGGACAAACCCCAACTAACTCACAACTGCTATCTAAAAGTAACTGAAAAGCTAAAATACTATAAATAATAAAATGACTAAATAAGTGTCATGCCCTCAATAGAGAGGACTCACTACTATAGCTATGATTGATAAATTAAATTTGACTAAGTACGGTCAGGAACCCAATAATCCAAATCTATGATATAAGGTATCATGGCGCAAAGAAAGTATGCAATAAGTACGTGTAATGTACTTGTATGCTAGTGAGGTAAGGCTGATATATGTGGTTCATATGCATGAGATGATAACTGACTGAATGAACAACATAAAGTAACTGGATAAGAGTACATGTAAAACTGTAACTACTAAACAGGTAATGCTGCATATATAGGTATACATCGTGTATCTAAGATTTTACTAAAATTGAGTACAAAATTGTGATAGCTGAGTAATTGATAACATATAGCCATGATTCTGAAAAACTGACTTAGTTCTTTACTGAATGTTGAGATTGAAACTGTAAGGGTAGGAGTTATCATCTAAGCGATATGCCCCACTCTGAACTGATTGGGGTCAAACCTTCTAGGCTGTGGGGATCAAATAAAGTGAATTCCCAAAGGACTAAAAAGTCAACCTCTACTGGCAGTTGCTCTGGTGAGATGTGTGTTAACCCTCATATAGCAGGTTAACATCTGAAACCTATGCTGGCTACGTAGTTTTTGAATACAGGGATTTCTACTAAGGGTCACACCCTCAACTGGCAGGTGAACCCCCGTCCCTGGGTTCACTTGATGCTGAATCCTACTCCCTACTAAATCGACACTGAATTAATCACTAGACTGTACTAGGCTTGATTGAACTGACCTTGCTCGTGTTAATTGATTGAACTGGACTGACTTCATTGAGTTTTGTTAACTGACTGAGTACTACTGTTCTTGACCTTTATTGGGACTATTCTATAACTACTGTAACTAAGTAAACAACTAGATTTCGGGTAATAAATACCCCCAAAACTTGATAGCATAATGGATAAATTCATATCAGAACTTTAGCAACACAAAAATAGGTTACCATGCATAGTTTACTCATATGGACATTTTATCAAACACTTGGGGAGAATAATTTGCATTACATGAGAACTAACCACATAGGGTTTCATAACTACAACATGCAACTTGCAAATTCAAAGGTTTTGACATGAGAGATTCATAATTCAACGCACATGCTATCTTAGTTTCATGAAACTCATAAAAAATATTAACTTGAAACCCATACAACAACACAAACATGATCATACTCCAATTTATAACATGTGAATAAAAATTCAAGTTTTTGAAAAGAGTTCTTGAACTAGAAGGGTGGAAGGAAACCCAAGGATGAACACCTAACATACCTGAGTGATAGAATTCATTAAGATTGTTAGGGATTTCTTGGAACTTGATCTTGAGCTTAATGAATTAGGGTTCATTTCTTCAGAGGATTCTGTGATTTAGTGAATGTATTTTGCCTATTGAGGGGCTGAATTTCGTGTTACGGGGGTTTAGTTTGGGATGAAAATGACTTAATTCTCCCCACAACTCGTAACCAAATATTAAATCTACGCCTAGCATCGTGATAATCAACATGCCACATTGATGGTGTCGATACGATTACTGATGTATTGCGGCCTGATCGCGTCGACCCACTGGTTTTGACATCTAAACATTTCTCTAATGATGTCCGTAAAACCCAAAACTCACCCAAGATTACCTATTGACATACCTGATCATGAATCAACTTAAAAATTGACATTCTAAGGTCATAAGAATTGGAAATAAGATCATCCAAGTATGAAGGCTAAAAATTATTCTAAGTCTTAACACATAGCTGAATTTTTTTCTAAGTCTGGGACCCCTTATTACAAGCTATATGGGACTAAATTAAACTAGAACTTTTACAGGTTCTTACACGATCCCACAAGAAATGAAATAGAAAGATTCACTTTAGATCATATAGAAATCACTAAATGCTTGCTAGTATTGATTTTGAAAAAAAAGTACATGAGGGTAATTTTGTGTTTATAATTTGCAATACTTTAGAAAATAGTTATCAAGAGAAAGTAATAGAAATAACTGAAACTTAGGAGTTTTAATAAATATTAGACCGACTTAGGGGTGTGCTTATTTTGTAGTTGATAACGTGCTTGGGTGATTGACCTTTTATTCACTAATTTAAAGTTATGGCTAAGCTAGGTTTATATATTGGTGATAATTTTTCGTTCTATAACTAAATTTCACATGGGTTTCTTTCAAACACCTATATGTTTATCTTTCTAATCAACCCAGTACCTGTAACTAGATAATCTATTTCTAGCACTGGCTTTTAAATGAGAAAGCTATATTATTTGTCAAACAAATCTCCCTACCTTTATTCACTTTTTTCAAGAAAAACAAAGGATCTAAGGTTGAAAATAGTGTGCAACCCCAATTCATAAGTTATATAATGGAGATTTAATTGAACGCAAAACTTATAACTCAATTTAGAAAAAAATAATTAACACTTACACACTAATATATAACCATTCATCACATGCCTCTAAGAATTAAGGTTTATCTATACGTGATTAATGAAAAATGATTATACCATTATGCTTAGATTCAAAATATTCACAAGAAATTCTTCAAATCTAAGGTAGAAAACCAAGGAGTGAATCTCAATATTAGGGTAGCAATTACCACTTTCTAGATTTCAAATTCAATAAAGGATAGGATTTGAAGTCCCAAAAATATATTCATAGCAGAAATAAGGTAAAAAAGTAATTACAATGTTTCCACTAAACTCACTATAGTGATGAACAAAGAGCATAACTGAATTCATTAGTGATGCATTGATGTGCACTCACATTTCCGCGCTATCTAGATATTAATCTTCAATTGTAGGCATATGTCAACTTTGGCAATGGAGACTTAGCATCACACACTCGCAAGCAATGTGGCAAACATCTTCATCTACTTGCTGAACTACTTCATCAGAACTTGAATGAATTCTTACTTTTGGTGATGCGATAGCTCTTTGGTTATGCGCCATAGAGTTTGGAAATATGAAATAGTATTTGGTGATGCACCAAACTCCATTGGTAATGGCATTTTTATTTTTAGCTTTTCATATCCATTTTGTTGCTTCTTAATGCTTTGTTGAACATCTCTTTGCTTCAACCCTAAAAATCAGATAAACTAACATTAAATTTAGATTAAAATGGCATTGAGTACTTGATTACTTACAAATTATAAGCCAAATGAGTTGCAAAATGCCAACTCATCATTACACTCTATCTCAGCTTCACATGAGGACAAAATATTATCTTTGAACCTAGGACAATGATTACAAAAATAATAGAATAAAAAAGTCTTTCCCAAAGTAGAACCATAACAATATAAGATGGATTCCCTCTTCAAAATAATGAGGAAAACCTATAACTCCACCCACTTGAGACCGTAACTAAAAATAATAAGAGATACTGCATTATAGAATCTAAAAGGTGTAGGGAACTCAAAATACAAAGAGACATATGGACTTACTAGTACAAGTTAATAGAAGAAACAATGTGAGATGCTTAATAAAGGGATCCATCACTAATTTCACACAAATTAAACCTTGAAAAGAGGTATGAAGTAGTCGTCAAACAAATATATAACCCAACTAGGTTGGGGTCAATCCCATGAGGAACAGGCCAAAAATCTATCAAGAGATTGCAGATGTAATTGGAAATTACATAAATAAAAGGTTTTTTTTTGTAATAATAAGAGTAACATAAACGATCATTGGGTTATTAGGGTTGTTGATCAATATGGTTTGAGAACTAGGATTGTATTCCACCTAACTTTATAACTCCATGGACTGCTCGTGCTTGTCAAATTATACTAACACCTTGCATGCAAAATCTAACAAGTTATGTATTACCTAACCATCTCTTAACCTTGTTTTAGGTCAATTTCACTCATCTTCACTCAATCTATAGTCGTCGCATTAGTAACCCTTGTTTTATGATCTCTGATTAACTATCCCAGTTATAACTTATGTTGTGTAGATGATGGTTGATAGATTCAGATTACTATGGTTATCTATTTTTCCTAATATCTACCTCTCCCTCTCTCAAGTAAGTATTAAATATAGGTGAGTTCGTAATGTGGGAAACCATTAAGAAAGCAATCAGAATGAAGGAAATTCTATACATGTTAGAACATCGATCTAGAATGACTTCACACTTATCTTTGTTCGTTAATTCATCCGGATTTCCATAACCCTCGTTATGGGGCTTAGTTATTGATGGTCATAAAACAAACAAAGATTCCATTGATGAAAATATAATGTTGAACTTACAAGGAATAAGATAAAAAAACCCAAAATATCAAATAAATTATAACCCCTAAAAACCAAGAACAACAACTCCAACATCAATTCTGTATATCAGTACTAAAAGTAATGCAAAAAATGTATAGAGTGCATAAAATAGTAAAACATCCAAGTAGTATTTATAGATTCAAAATAAAACCAATCCTAAATAGTGTAGAAAATTTACGTCCATGGTAACTCATGACTCATGGGTTGGGTTGTGGGTATCCCCACGAGTTGTGTGCTCTAATCATGGAAATCTTATTTGACATTAATCTTTTAGATCTTCAAGTCATAGCTCCAACTCACGTGTCCTGAGTTGGAGTTACCGATAAAAGGTAGGGTTATAGATATCAAGTAATGTAACCTTTTTTAGAACTCAACACCCTCCAACTACTCATGGTTTACCACTTCAGCCCTTTTTCATCCATTTTTCTCTTTTTTTTTCTTAAAACCATGTTTTCCCCAAAAATCAACACAACCACACATCATATCGAACAAGAATACCTAGGTCCTTGCATAATTTTATCGTTTAAAACATTGAAAGTGTATAAAATCATAGAATAGCAAAACCCTTAACTTAGAATATTTGCATATCCTCAGACAACTAACACACACTAAAACAAACACGGCACTTAACTCAAAGAAACCTAAGGCACCTATGGCGTCAATTTATCCATTTAAGTTCAAAATTTCCACCTGATCTTATGCACAACATTCAAAACCGCTATGTGTATGCATGTAGAACGATAGCATGGCACTAAATGAATCAAGTGATGGCATCAGGTTAGAAACAAACAACAAAGAATATATGCAATTGTCATTGCCTAAATAAATAAGTAGTTAATAATACAACCAGTGTACCCTTATAGTAATGATGTCCCACTCTCATAGTATAATAATGCAATATCATTATAGGTATTACATCATAATACTCACGCTCTCAAAGAAGTTCAAATGATTTGCATGAAATACCATAGGCTTGCCCTTATTTTCTATGCTTTAGTTTCTTAGACAGTTCAATTGAAATCACTATAGGACTTTTCTCAGCCTTTAAGGTAGATTTGGGGGCTAGTATGTTACATATGGGATATAATCACTCTCCTCCTTTGCACTACACTATATTTTTGGCTCTACTATTTAAACATGCTTCTTTTATTCTCCCCTTTTCTCCTTTATTTAATTTTAGAACAGGTGTGGTTTTCCCCAGTCATTACCTTTATTATATCTTTTCTTTTTTTTTCTTCTTTTTTTATTTAACACACTTTTCTACCACACCCAACCCTTCTTTCTTTTATTTTCTTTAAAATTTTATTCTTAATATTCTTAAACTTTGTACACCTATAATAGCCACCCTCAGCTTACGCGATTTGCCTGAGTTGAAGTACACAATGTCCAAGGAGGGACCATGACCAAACTAGGTTCATTGTAATTAAAAAAGGAAGGTGAAAAGGTTAACTTAGAAAATAGGTCACTTTATGCTCAAATTCAAGATCAATTGTTCTTCATTCTATCTTTGTCAGTCCTTTTAGGCTAAATTTGGACTTATTAAAAGATGGCCTATGATCATGTCCCAACCAACTATCCTACAACCTAGGCAAGACTAATAAGGAAAGTTTTTGATTAAACACACAAATTGAACTAAGTAAACACCTTACACCCACAAGGCATAGGGTTATATTATAAACTATTACCTATTCGATTCATGCACTGATAAGCTATGATTATTATATACTTAATACAAATGCCATACAAGGATTAAAAAATGGTCATAACCTTATATACTCACAACACACAGTCCATTAAAAATTTAGAAGGGATATTATTATTTTTTAAACACATAAAAAAACAAAAAATTTACTGCACCAAGGTTTCTTATTTCTATTCCTATTCAAACAAAGAAAAACATAACACAAATCATTAACAGCACAACAACCTAAATATGTCGGCTCTACTATGATAGTAGACTTAGGAGAAAAGTGGGCTGGTAATAAAATCACTGAGTGGTTAGTACACCCCCACCCCCAACTAAAACTTATTGCACTATCCCCAGTACATACTATGGAAAAAAATAACAAATTATTGTAGTGACAAGACCCACCCGAGGGCCTTGTCGTAATGGGCGTCCCAAGTCCATTCGACATCGGAGACCACCTCCGTTACCCAACCCAACCTCCAGCCGCCTGTCTTGAGTTTACTGAATTCCAAGCATATAACAAGATTGTGTAACAACTCAAATGAAAACTATGGGATAGGATCACAACCGTGACAGACCAAACCAAGTCCAACCATCCCACACAAATGACCCAACTGTACCAAACCATACCAAAGGCCATAAACTAAGCCATGACTGAATTAGTTCCAAAATATAATATAATTAATCTCAAAATAAAATAGTATGGAACAACCAACATCGTCCAAGGGTGTAAGCCCCACTACCAATGCCAATGGCAAGGCTAATACCCATATCGATCTCGCCCATTCCAACCTATAGCAGTACCATAAAGCCTCTAACCATAAGAGTAATAAGGTTTTATTGGGACTTGCCCCCAACCATGGATAAAACCAATATCCAAAATACTATAAAAGTGTCTAAAAATATCCATAACATGAAATAGAGCCTTTTGAAAGGATGAAAGCTCACCACTTAAGTCCATATGTTGTTCCTTGAGTCAATTACTAAGTAGGAAGACTAGAACGACTAGTTCCTACACAATATGGGTATACAACTACCAGTAGATAGGTTATTGGATGAATGCTAGCATGATCTCATGAAAAAGATAAAATATTGCCATTTATAAAGCCAAGTAAAACAATCCATAAGCACAAAACCATTCATATATATATATATATATATATATATATATATATATACACATAACCATTCCAGGAAAGGGGATCGATTTTAACATGCCATTAAAACCTTTAAGCTTTCCTAGACCACCCGCGAGCTATATGGGTTCAGCTCTCCCTGTTGAAAGGGCCTCATTGTGTTAAACTACACAACAAGGGAAGAAAAACTTGGTTGACTAGTAAATACCCCAAAATATAGTGTGACATCATGCACACGGTCACCAAGACCAACCACACATTAGAAAATATGATTTTCCAGATTTTGTCCCCCAAACCTCAACCTTCCACAACTTTACTACATATCCCGCCATTATTTCCCAATTAAAATCCATTACCAAGAAATAAACCAATACATATGCCATTTATTAACTAAGGCCATTGAGTGGTGGTATTATCATACCGACCATAATTGCAAGTACTATCCATAGCCAACCATATATAGGTTTAGGTGGACTTCCAAGTACCTTTCCATTTACCATAATAAACCACTTGAGGGATTCCATGTACCCCAAAAGCATAACCATTTAGCCATTTATCTTTCAAAGCCATTTAAATCGTGCATAATTCCTTTACCAAGTTTTAAAACAAGCAAGAGTTCCATTAAAAGTACTCAATTCAATGAAAACAGTATTATAGGCATTTTTTCAAATACATTGGGGGAAAAATATAACCAAAACCTATTTCAATTACCATTAAACCATTCCCATGTAATCCAATTATCCAAAACCACCATTAATTCACGTAAAGGACAATTAAAATAATGAAAAACCATAACCAACCATTAAATATCAAAACACTCAATTCATATTTGAAAACCAAAATCATACAATCAATGAAGTCATACAAATATTCATAAAAATCATGCTTCTATTCAGAATAAATAATGAGAGAAGAGAACATTCCTTAAACCAAGATGACGATGGAAAGAAATCACCAAGACAAGCCCCAAATTAATCCTCTAGTTAAAACCCTAGATTTCTTTGCCCAATAGCTTTTTAGAGAATTATAGAGTGTTTAGAATAGTTTGTAAGTGTTAATAAGTGGAATAATAGGGTAAATAACCTCCCAAATATGTTAGAAGTTGTATGAACTTATTAGGATAAGTGGGGAAATGTCCAAAATACCCCTACTTAAGTTGCACAAAATCTCATCCTAGAGGTATGATAGACCCACACAAGTCGTACCTTCCAATACAATTGGTACCCTCCTATAGTACCCTGTATTTCTCAAACTTAATTTATCTATAAATACATGAGTATTCCTACATAAAATTTTTAAAATACTGAGTAATTTTCAGTTTATATCTTACCAATGGATAGAAAATTCAGTTAGCTTTCCAACGGTATAAAGTTTGCCTAAATCCGATACTCGGGTGAAGAGTTAGAGCCATTTTTGTAAGAGAGTGTACTTAATTGGCACCCAGCACATCACGGAGACCAGGGAAAGGGCAATGGTCATTTTCCAGTAAGCCAACGTGATACCAAAGCATCGTGCCACTAGCCAAATTCCTAATTTTTATTTTTTCTAGTGTTTTGTCGCGATCATGGTGCATCGCGCCAAGAGGTAAAATTTGCATGTAGTGAGCTGGTACGATGGCGCTGCATTGCGCCAAAAGTCCAATTCCCAGTCATTCAATTTCCAGTAAGCTGACGCGATTCCATTGCGTCGCGCCAGCATAAAAACTCAGGATTTTAGTTTTCCATGATTTTAATTTAGGGTCTGTTTGGTCAATTTCTAAAATACCTAATCAGCTTAAACACGGGATTAAAGCCCTAAATATACTATAATATCATTATTTTCTCACTTTCTCTCAATATTAAAACACACTCTCTAAAAGGGGCAAAATCCTAGCCTCAAATAATCAAGAACAAACTCAAGAATTTCTCCAAGAACCTTCAAGAACTAATATTCCTAGGTATGTTAGGTGTTAATTTATGGGTTCCTTTAACCCATAGAGTCCAAGAATCCATTTTTAAAACTACAAGATAATTGATTCATGATTTACATGATTGAAATTGGATTGTATTAATGTTCATGATATTAATTGAGTTTCAATCCATGATTAAATATAGATTCCATGAAATTAAAATAGGTTGGATATTGAATTGAGTAGTTCCCATGTTATAGTCCTTGAATTTGCAAGTTTGGGTATTGTAGTTACTATGTTTACATGTTGCCCATGATTATATGCATTAAGTTGTGCTCTCCATATTTTTAATGGAGTGTCTATGTGAGTTAAATGGTGAAATCATGACATGCTAGCATATGTACAAGTTTATACCCTACAAGTGTTTTGGTAAAATGTCTCTATGAATGAATTATGAAAAAGTGGACATTGTTATGGTTTTCAAGATCATGCTATTCTTTACTTTCATGCTATCGAGTCCTAGTGGTATTAAATACATAAAAATATAGCTGTTTCCCTAGAGCTACAGTAGTTATAGAATAGTCTCAGTCATGACAAGAAACAATAGTACTCATCCAATTAACAAAACTCAGTAAACTCAGTCAGTTATAGATCTTAATATCAGGCTAGTTAGGCTCAGTATAATCAGTTCAATGTCTATTCAGTTGGGTGTAGGATTCCGCACAGAGTAAACCCAAGGATGGGGGCTTACCTATCAGTAGAGGGTGTGTCCCTTAGAAGCAGTCCTTAAATTCCAAAACTACGTAGATAGTGTAGGTTGAGACATCTACCTGTCACTTCAGGGTTGATAAGGTGTTTTTACCTTCCAGTTGAAGGCACCACTATTCTCATTAGAGTACCTGTTAGATGAGGGTAACTCTTCATCTTGTCTTTACCCGTGGCACGGTACTCTACCCTTCTAAATGGGGTTACAGGTTAGATCCCATCTCAGTTATATTATTTGGTAACAATTGTTATATGCAAATTCGATCAGTGACAAATGCTCATCCCAACTACCTTTGAAATCAAGTACACACACCCTCAATATATCTTCTATGGTTTGAATGGTCATCTCAGCCTGATCATCTATCTGTGGATAAAAAGTAGAACTCAAATGAACTTGGGTGCCAAGACCCCTTTAGAAAGCTCTTCAAAACTGAGAAGTTAACTGAGTACCCCTGTCTAAGATGATGGACAAGGGAACTCCATGCAACCTGAATAACTCTCGAATAACAATCTAGCATAATCCTTAGCTGTATAAGATATATGCACAGGTAGAAAATGCACTGACTTAGTCAATCTGTCTATAACAACCCAAATAGAATCATGATGACATCGTAAAAGAGGTAAACCATTCACAAAATACATATTCACCCCTTCCCACTTCTAAGTAGGAATACCAAACTCTTACATCACACCATACGGTCTTTGGTACTCTATCTTAACCTATTGGCATATTGCACACTTTGCTACAAATCCAGCTATATCCTTCTTCATACCACTCCACCAATAGATTTCCCATAAGTTGCAGTATATCTTAGTAGCACCAGGATGAATAGAATATCGCATGCTATGCGCTTCAGCTATAACTCTCTGCCTTAGATCACCCACACAAGGAACACACAATCTACCCTGCAATCTTAGCATACTATATCCCCCTTGGGAGAATACCTCCACCTTTTGATCCTTAATTGATCCCTTTAGTCTAACCAAACTAACATCTAAGTCTTGTTTCTCTTTTACTTCCGAAACTAAAGAGGATTTGGAACTACTTTGCACCAAAGTACTTCCCTCAGCGGAATCAAGAAACCTAATACGCACTCTAGCTAAACGATATATATCACAAGCTAACTCTTTCTTATCTTCCTCTACATGAGTAACACTACCCATACAAAACATACTAAGAGCATTTTCCACTAAATTAGCCTTGCTCGGGTGATACAACACTCTCATATCATAGTTCTTTAACAACTCTAACCACCTTCTCTGCCTAAAGATCAACTCTCTCTGAGTAAACATGTACTGCAGGCTTTTGTGATTAATAAACACATCAACAGAAATACCATAAAGATAGTGTCTCCATATTTTCAAAGAAAAGACCACAGCAACTAACTCAAGATTATGGGTTGGGTAGTTCTTTTCAGGTGGCTTCAACTGTCTAGAGGCATAATCTATAACCTTACCTCTTTGCATCAACACACAACCTAAACAAACTCTTAAGGCAACAAAATATACCATAAAACCATCTGTACCATCAGGAAAAGTCAACACAGGCGCTGAAGTAAGTCGAGTCTTCAACTTTTGAAAACTCTTCTCACAGGAATCTGACCACTGGAGCTTAACTTTCTTTTGGGTCAACTGTGTCATGGGAAATGCAATAGAAGAAAAACCTTAAATAAAATAGCGGTAGTAGCTAGCTAGACCCAAGAAACTTCTAATGTCAGATGGAGAGTAGGCCTAGGCTAATTTCTTATAGCTTCTGTCTTTTGGGGATCAACTCTAATGCCTTTGGCTGAAATAATATGACCCAGAAAGGCTACTGATCTTAGCCAAAATTTACACTTGTTGAATTTGACAAACAACTGGTGATTTCTAAGAGTTTACAAGATAATTCAAAGATGATCTGCAAGGTCGTTCTTAGTACGGGAGTACACAAGTATATTATCTATGAAAAAATGACAAATATATCAAGATATTGCTTGAAAACTCAATTCATGCGGTCGATAAAGGCTGCTGGGGTATTGGTTAGCCCAAAAGACATGACTAAAAACTCAAAGTGACCTTAATGGGTTCGAAAGGCTATCTTTGGAATATCACATTCCCTCACTTTAAGCTAATGATAGCCAGATCTAAGGTCTATCTTGGAGAAATAACTTACACTTTGCAATTGATCAAACAAGTCATCAATTCTCGGAAGGGGGTACTTATTATTAATTGTGACCTTGTTAAACTGACGATAGTCAATGCATATACGCAAAGAACCATCTTTATTTCGCATGAAAAGAACAGGTGTACCCCAAAGAGAAACACTGGGCCTAATGAATCCTTTATCTAAAATATCTTTGAGTTGCTCTTTCAACTCCTTAAGCTCTGCAGGTGCCATACGGTATGGCCAAATAGAAATAAGCTGAGTGTCAGGAAGAAGGTCAATCCCGAATTCTATCTCTTTATCAAAAGGTACCCCTGGGAGATCTTCCAAAAAAATATCAGGAAGCTTATTAACAATGCTGACTGACTGAATAGTTGGAGCCTTGGACTTAGTGTCTTTAACTCTAACTAGGTGATAGAGGTAACCTTTGGATATTAGCTTCCTATATTTGAGATAAGAGATAAAATGACTCTTGGGAGATACCAAACTCCCGGACTACTCAAAAATTGGTTCATTAGGGAACTAAAACTTAACCATGCGGGTACGATAGTTTGTAGTTGCAAAACAAAAATAAAGCCAATCCATACCCAAAATAAGGTCGAAATCCACCATGTCCAACTCTACCAAATCAATAAATATAACTCTATGAAAAATAGTAATAGGACAATCTCTATACACTTATTTAGCAATAATCGACTCTCATACTGGTGTGGAAACTAGGAAAGGATTAGGAATCTTCTTAGGACTCATTTTGAAATTCACAGCGACTAATGGGGTCACATAAGAGAAACTTGACCCGGGGTCTAACATCATTAAAACATCAAAGCAAAAGACACGAAGCATACTAGTAACAACATCAGGATAATCCTCCTGCTCCTAACGGGATGGTAAGGCATAGAATCTATTCTGGTGCTAACCGCCAGCAGTGCTAGATGAAGTGCCTTGAGTAGGGGTAGAACGAACTACAGGAGCTGGTGCACTAGTAGTCTGTGCCTCGGTTGGGCGTCTTTGTTCCCCTGCCTAGCATGTAGAAAATCTCTAAGTCTGTGGCCCAGCTTGACACAACCAAAATAACCTCTTTGGTCTGCTAAACACTCACCGGGATAATCCCTACCACACTTAGCACATGGAGTATAGCGGGGTCTGTTACTTACCCTGTTCTGGGACCAGGATATAGAAGACATATTCCCTTGCTCCTTTCTGCCTCTAGGAGCGAGAGAACTAATTAATGAAGGTGCTGATATAGATGAACGACCCTGGAACTGTAAACAGTTCCCTCCATGGGACCTAGCTTGACTATACTCATGCTGCTCAGATCTAGCCCTCTTGTTACCCCTTATTCTATCTCTCTCCCTTATTATGTCTGCCTCTATATGTTATGCATGTATCATCAACCTAGATAGATCCATATACCTATTCAGCATTGTAGTCCCATACTCTTTTAGTACTAAACCTAAAAAACCTATCATGAACTTACTCATACTAGCTCAAGTGTCAGAAATCAAATCTAGAGTGTACTTGGCTAACTGGTTAAACTTCAGTTAGTACTCCTTAACAGTCATGGAGCCTTGCCTTAAGTTCATAAACTCCTTTATTTTCACCTCCTTCATCTCTAACGGAAAGAACTTATCCAAGAACGCATCTTAGAACACCTGCCAAGTAATGGGGGTATCACCTACCCCTCTACTCTTCTTCCATGTAACCACCCAATCATACACTATGTCTTTCAGTCTATTAGACACCAACTCAACATTTTCTTCCTCAGAAACATACATCACCTATATGATCTTTCTCACCTACTCAAGGTATAACTGTGGCTCCTCAACTGCCTTAGACCTATAAAACTTTGGCGAATTCATCCATATGAAATCACGAATCCTAGCAGTAGTTAAATTATCTCCTGCTGATTTGGGACTGCGGCCTAGTTATTGGCCTGTACATTGGCAGTGACTACTTGGGCTAACACCTGAAAGGCCGCCCAAAACTGAGCATGAGACACAGTCTCATTCAAGGGATCGATAGGCTGGGGTTGCTCATTATCGTTTCTATAGGCGTTCACTCTTTGGGGAGGCATTTTCCAAAATAGGAGAGCACAAATTATTAAATGAGGGTGACAACTGTAGGCATGATAGAATTTGAAATAAAGAAACAACTTTTTCCTAAAACATCTTGTAGCCTCTTGATTATAGATGTGGTACGCTATATACCGATGATCAAGACTCTACTTAACGCGCTTTGTCAGACTCCCTAGGACTTATTAAACCTTAGACTCTGATACCAAGTTTGTAACGCCCCGAAATCTCATGCCGAAGTATCACACAGTGCTTAAGGCTACAAGTAGCCCCAAGCTAACCCTTTGATCCGATAACTACATATAATAATTTATTTGGAGATGAAATAAATAATACACTGGTACTGTCATATCAAATGATAGGAAATGCGAATAAAATACACGGTCCAAATGACCAAAATACTAGAAATCTCAATATACTAACAATTTGATAACTAGTCTGAAAAAGCCTCTACTACTCCATGACTAGAGAGCCATTGGGACCGGTCCTCAACTGACTCAAACTGAACTAAAAGCAATAATAAATCTACTAAAATACTAAAATGTCTAAAGATAGGTCCTCGAACCATAAGGACTCAACATTGTGGAGATGTAGACAAAGGTACTCGAAAATCATTGACGAGGCTGAGACTGAGCACCTGAACCTACAATATAAGATAAAGTATCACATAGACGTATATGTAGATCAACACATGGGAATGTACTGAGTATAGAGTGGTTTATGAATTTAAATAAACATTATCATTACTCTTTATGAATCATGTATGCATACATGAATGACTCACATGGCTTGAATAAATTTGAAATATAATTCTCATGAATCGTGAATAGTGAAGCATGAAATACAAATCTCGTGATTCATTATACTTAACTTTTAAAATCTCTACTCTCCTCTTATTCTTAATACTTGATGGCTAAAGGAACTTTAAACAATACTCTTAGACTCCTACTTTTATCTTATGGAGAGTAAAACTTCTTTAAAACTCAAGGACTCAGAACTTTTAGAAACTTTCAACACTTGGGAACTCTAGAACTCTTTCAGAATTAGGACACTTAGAACTCGGGATTATATAACTTTGGACACTCAGGAGTTTTTTCTAAACAACATAAACACTGTGAGCTACATGGAGTCCAACGTCTTGTCCTCCGAAGAAAGAAACCTTACATTGGGGAGAGGCATTATACTCTTGCTAGGGAGTATGACCTTAACTTAGTGATAACTATCTCGACCTCGGGCCCATAAATCTCAGTCCTACGGTGGCACATAGTTCTGGGTATGAGACCTCAAAATAATACCCAACTCATTGCTAAATACTACTCCCATACTTATGCTCAGAACTTTTAGGAAATCTACCTTAAAACAATACAAGAGCCTTTAATAAACACCAATTATACTCATCTTGGGTTTAAATCATAAACAATGTGGATTCCTAACGTAGCTTTGAATTAAAAGATCAATCTTTACTTTGAACGCACTTATCAAACTTGTCAACAAGTCATTGAGATCACAGTCTCTTTATAAACTCAATACTAGTACTTAAGATTCAAAATATATAACTTTAATGCATCAACAATCATATTCAACTTCATGCTCAATAATAATCTTCAAAGTCTTTCAACATTGTCAAAATAACAATCTTTAAATAGGGGTTAATGACCAATATATCAAACTCATGTTAAAACACCAAAAGATTCATGCATGATAATGTAAATATTGATGAATCAACTCAAAATCTAAAAATTTCAGCAACAAGCATGAAAATATAAACATACTAATGTAATATAATAACAAAACATCATACTCAATAAGCTTCTTGAAAATACTTCAAAAATGTCAAAATATAGAAACCAAGAATCACAATATAATGCTTAAACTCACTTGGAAAATTTGGGAAATCACATTACTTGAATAAATATATGAAATTAGTCATGCAATTCAACAGTCAATCACTTGTAAACTCATAATCTCCAGACAATATAAATTGGGTATAAACCTTAACTTCAATTTCATGGAAAATCCCATAAAATTCAGTAGTTTATAAATTTAAAATAAGTTTTGGGAACAAGGACGAAAGGATTGTCCTTGTTGAAACCCCATATACCTTGAATATGAATCTTTGGATGAACTCTCACCTTTAGGACTCTATTCATACTCTTGAATGAGGGTTATTGAAGCCCTTGACTTGGGAACCTTGAATATTGACTAAATTTAGAAAATCTACGGTGGATTCTTGAGATTCTTGGAAGAGGTTTCGAATACTTAGGGTTTTTGTTGAGGAAAAACTTGAGAAAAACCTTATAGAATGCTTGTAAATGACTTTAATTTGGTGTTTGTACGGTTTAAGAGGCTTGAAAAAAGTCCAAAGTGCCCTTTTTAACTTTTGTATAAAGCTAGAAAAGATTGAACTGGGAACCCAATTTTATGGGCCATCGCGACGCGCTACTATTATGGTAGCTCACTGGAAATTTACAAATGGGAATATGGGAGTCACCGTGATGCAGAGCCATCACATTTTCCTACTGGTTGGGACCTTGAACTTCAGCGCAATGCGTCACAATCACTATCGTGGAGTTTCACTAAAATTTGACAATTGTCAAATAGACCCTCTCCATGATGCGCCAAGCACTAAAATGATGTTGTTTTATGACTAGGACGTAAATTAGCCCTAACTTCTTTCCCGAGCATCGGATTTGAGCAAATCTTATATCGATGGAAAACTTATCCAATTTTTCATGTGATAAAAAGTCAAAATTAGGTAAATTCTATATGGTTAAAATAATACTCACTTAGTGAGTCACTCCTTAACCTTCTTGAGGAGGAATTCAACTTAGGAAAAATTTAGGGTATTACAGGTACAAATAAAGAGCCAAGAGAGTGGGAAGAGTTTGGTACTATTTTTATAGATAGATTCTTTCCCTTAGGGCTGAAAGAAGACAAGGTGTTAGAGTTCATCAATCTAAGAAAGGCCAGTATGAGTGTGAAAGAGTATTCCCTCAAGTTTATTCTGTTATACAGTTATGCTCCCCATGTAGTAGGAGATAATAGGTTTAGAATGAGTAAGTTCGTATTTGGGTATCAGAAAGAATGGTTAAGCAGTGCAGAAATGCAATGTTGATTATGGATATAGATATATCTAGGCTTAATGTCTATGCTCAGTGGATAGAAGAGGATAGGAATAGATAAAGAGAGAGAGAG
Organism: Capsicum annuum; assembly: GCF_002878395.1. Lineage (NCBI taxonomy): Eukaryota > Viridiplantae > Streptophyta > Magnoliopsida > Solanales > Solanaceae > Capsicum > Capsicum annuum. Next base: position 89,544,843 of record NC_061116.1, on the reverse strand, counting down.
GCAGAACAAGAGAGCTAGAACAGGTAGCTTCAATTTCAATCAGCCTAAGTTAGAGAGTGGTAACCGTTCTCAGCATCATCTAAAGTTTTCAATCCTAGCTCCTTCCTTAGCTAGTTCTCCAGTCCCTAAGTTCTGAAATGGTAACAAAGATTTAGAACTAGGCTCTAAATCTCAGGGTAGTGTCAGTAGTGCTCGAACAAATCCTTTTTGTCAGATATAAGGTAGAAACCATTAAGGTGTCGATAGAGCTAGCAGTGATGTTTGTTTCAGGTATCGAAAGCCAAGTTATAGAGTTAGAGGTTGTCCTCGATTAGGTTCTCAAGGTTTGTGTAGTCTTCCTTTAGGTTATTCAGGTCTCCCAAATCAGTAGAGTGCCGCTTCCAGTGACACCAGTGGGCAATGCCCAAATAGGATCTATGCACTTTAATCTAGACAAGATCAGGAAAGTTCTCCTGATGTGGTCACTAGTATGTTAAAGATCTTCCAATTATATATTTATGCCTTATTAGATCCTGGAGCTTCTTTGTATTTTGTAACTCCTTACATAACAGCCAACTTTAAGGTCAGACCAGAAATCATAATAGAACCTTTCTTGGCCTATACCTAGTGGGTCAGTATATCATAGCCCGGCGGGTTTACAGGAACTATCCGATTATGATATCTTAGAAAATCACTTCAGTAGACTTAGTAGAATTAAAGATAACTGATTTCAATATCATTCTCAGCATAGATTGGCTCCATTCATTCTATGCCTCAGTTGATTGTAGAAATAAAATTATTCATTTTTAGTTTCTAAATGAACCAATCCTTGAATGGAGGGGTATTACTACAGTGCTTAAGGTTCAGTTAATTTCATACCTTAAAGCAAGAAAAATGATATCCAAGGGATATATCTATCATCTTGTACGGGTCAAAGACTCTAGTTCAGAGACTCCCAGTCTTGAGTCAGTTCCAGTAGTAAATAAATTCTCAAATGTATTACCTGAAGATCTTTTTGGAGTTTCTCTCAAAAGGGAAATTGACTTTAGAATAGGCCTTCTTCCAGACACTCAGCCTATATCTATTCTGTCATATAGAATGGCACCAGCAGAACTCAAAAAGTTATGCTAGCAGTTAAAAGATCTCCTAGATAAGGGATTCATCAGACCCAATATTTCTCGTAGGGTGCACCGATCTTATTCGTGCATAAGAAATATAGTTCTCTCAGAATGTGTTGACTACCGCCAGTTGAATAAAGTCATGATATGGAATAAATATCCACTCCCTAGAATTGATTACTTATTTGACCAACTTCAGGGTGCCAATTACTTTTAGAAGATATACCTCAGATCAGGCTAAATCAGCTCTGAGTCAGAGAATGTGATATTTTGAAAACAGCTTTCCAAATCCGGTATGGTCACTTCGAGTTTCTAGTTATGTCCTTGGGTACTACAAATGTCTCATTAGCTTTCATGGACTTAATGAACCACGTGTTTAGGTAGTAATTGGACATATTCATTATAGTCTTCATCAAATATATTCTTGTCTACTCCCATAGTGAGAATAATCACGCAAATCACCTCAGAATCATACTTCAAACTCTCAAAACTCATCATTTTTTTGCGAAATTCTATAAGTGCAAATTTTGGCTAAGGTCAGTATCATTACTTGGTCATATTGTTTCCAGTGATAGCATTAAAATTGCTTCTTAAAAGACCGAAGTAGGGAGAAATTGGACTAAACCCATTTCTTCATCAGATATTAGGAGCTTCTTGGGTTTAGCTATCTATTACCATTGGTTTTTTAAAGGGTTTTTTTCTATTGCGTCCCCCATGTCCATATTGACTCATAATAAAGTCAAGTTTCAGTGGTTAGATTACTACGAGAAGAGTTTTCAAGATTTGAAAAATTAACTCACTTCAACCCCTATTTTGACTCTACCAGATGGTTCAGATGGTTTTGTTATGTACTGTAATGCATCCAGAGAAGGTTTGGATTGTGTCCTCATGCATAGAGGTAAGTTCATAGCCTATAACTCTAAACAGCTTAAGACCCATGAGAAAAATTACCTAACTTATGATCTTGAGTTAGTAGTTGTAGTGTTTACATTAATGATTTGGAGGCATTATTTGTATGGGGTGCATTTTGATGTGTTCACAAATCACAAAAGCTTGTAGTATGTCTTTTCTCCGAAATATTTGAATTTGTATCAAAGAAGGTGGTTAGAGTTATTAAAAGATTATGACATTAGTGTTCTGTACCATCTAGGCAAGGCTAATGTAGTGGCTGATGCTCTCAGTAGATTGTCTATGGGTAGTGTTGCTCATATTGAGAATGATAGGAAAAAGTTAGTTTAGGAAGTTCATCAGCTTGCGAGACTAGGTGTCTGCTTAGTTGATCCAGCAGAGGGTAGTGTATGGGTGCAGAATAGTTTAGAATCATCTCTGCTTTCTGAGGTGAAGGAAAAGCAGGATAGAGATCCCAGTCTAGTAAAGTTGAAGGAGTCAGTCAGAGATCAGAAAGTAGAAGTTTTCTCCCAAAAGGGAGATGGTGTGTTATATTGATAGGGTCGGCTATGTGTTCTAGGCATGGATGACTTGAGGCAATGAATTCATGAAAAAATACATGGTGCACGATACTCTATTCATACAGGGGACACTAAGATGTACCGTGATCTCCGTGAGATTTATTGGTGGAGTGGGATAAAGAGGGATATTGTAGAGTTTCTATCTAAGTTCTCTACATGTCAGCTGGTTATAATTGAGTACTAAAATCCTAGTGGGTCCATACAGGAGTTCAGTATTCCCACATTGAAATGGGAAGAAGTGAACATGGAATTTATAATGGGTTTGCCTCATACTCATTATCAGCATGATTCTATATGGGTCATTGTAGATAGGATGACCAAATCAGCTCATTTCTTTCTAGTTCATACCTTTTATTCAGCCGAGGACTATGCCAAACTCTATATCAAGGATTTCGTCAAGTTACACTGAGTCCCAGTATCTATTATCTCAGATAGAGGTATCCAGTTACCTCTCACTTCTAGAAAGCATTCTAAAAGGGTTTTGGTACCCAAGTTCACCTCAGTATAGCCTTCCACCCTTAGACAGATGGTATAGCAGAGAGAACTATTCAAACTCTAGAAGATTTGTTAAAAGTATGCAGTGTTGATTTTAAAGGTTGTTGGGATAACCACTTTTCTTAGATCGAATGCACATATAATAACAGTTACCATTCTAGTATTTTGATGTCTCTATTTGAGGCTCTTTATGGTAGGTGATGTAGATCTCCAATTTGTTGGTTTGAGATAGGAGAGGCTGTAGTAGTAGGGTCTGATTTAGTGTTTGATGCCATAGAAAAGGTTCAGTTGATCATAGAAAGTCTTACGGCAGGCCAAAGATGAGAGAAATCCTATGCAAATATGAGTAGGAAAGATCTCGAGTTTGAGATCGGTGATTTGGTGTTCTTTAAAATCTCTCCCATGAAGGAGGTGAAGAGATTTGGTAAGAAGGGAAAGCTTAGTCCTTGATATGTCCATCTTTATAGAATTCTCTGCCATTTTGGAAAGGTAGCTTATGAGTTTAAGTTGCCTACAGATCTAACTTCAGTACACCTAGTGTTCCATGTCTCCTTGCTAAAGAAATGCATTGGTGACCCAGTAGTCATAGTTCCCTTAGAGGGCATATATATTTGGAATGATCTCTATTTTGAAAAGGTTCTAGTCTAGATCCTCGATCGTCAAATTCACAGACTGGGGAACAAAGAAATTCCCTTAGTCAAAGTTCCTTGGAGAAAACAGTCCATTGAGGGAGCTATTTGGGAAGCAGAAACAGAAACACGGACCATGTATCCTTACTTCTTCTCTGTAAACTTAGATTCAGTTTAAGGTAACAGTCTTCCTTAGGTATACTCAGTTCCATGTTTAGTTACAGTTATAAACGTAGTATTCTTTACCATTGCATATCCAGTCATGCATTCACAAATTAGTTTAGTTATGTAACCATGCATCAGTTATGCATGTTCAGTAACAAAACTCAGCTTATCAGTAGCTTCAGTCATGTACCCATGCATCAGATATGCATGTTCAGTGGGTAAGCTCAGTGTATCAATGTTTCTTAACTTAATCAGTCTCATGCGAGGATAAAGGTTCCCATGGGGGAGATATTGTAATACCCCATATTTCTCAAGCTTAATTTAGCTCTAAGTACATGAGTATTCCTATCTAAAATTTTTAAAATACTTAATATTTTTTAGTTTAGAGCATATCAATTCATAGGAAATTCAATCAGCTCTCCAATGATATAAAGTTCACTTAAATCTGATACTCGGGTGAAGAGTTAGAGCCATTTTTATAAGACAGTGTACCGAAATTGGCAACCAGCGCATCGCAGAGACCAGCTAAAGGGAAATGATTATTTTCTGGTAACCCAATGCGATACAACCGTGTTGTGCCACCAACAAAATTCCCAAATGTCATTTTTTAGTGTTCATCACCATCATGGCGCATTGTGGCAAGAGGTAAAATTCACATGTAGTGAGACAACGTGATGGCACCGCGTCGTGCCAAATCTCCAGTTCCCAATCGTCAAATTTCCAGTCAGCTGGCGTGATTCCACCGCATCGCGCCAACATGAAAAATTGAGATTTTATTTTTTCATGATTTTAATTCAGGGGCTGTTTGGTCAATTTCTAAAACCCCTAATAAGCCTAAAAGCGGGATTAAAGCCCTAAATACTCTATTATATCATTATTTCCTCACTTTTTCTCCAGATTAGAACACTCTCTCTAAAATGGACAAAACCTTAGCCTAAAGAAATCAAGAACAAACTCAAGAATATCTCCAAGAACTAATATTTCCAGGTATGCTAGGTGTTCGTCTATGGGTTCCTTTTACCCATAGAGTCCAAGAATCCATTTTTCAAACTTCAAGATGATTGATTCATGATTTACATGCTTGAAATTGGATTGTATTCATGTTCATGAGATTAATTGAGTTTCAATCCATGATTAATTATAGATTCCATGATATTGAAATAGCATGTATATTAAATTATGTAGTTCCCATGTTATAGTCCTTGAATTTGCAAGTTTGGGTGTTGTAGTTATAATGTTTACTTGCTGCCCATGATTATATGGATTAAGTTCTGCTCTCCATGCGTTTAATGGAATGTCCATGTGAATTAAATGGTGAAATCATGACATGCTAGCATATGTACAAGTTTATGGCCTACAAGTATTTGATAAAATGTCTCTATGAATGAATTATGAACAAGTGGACATTGTTAAGCTTTTCAAGATCATGCTATGTTTAACTTTCATGCTATCGAGTCCTGAGAGTATAGAATACCCGAAAATATAGCTATTTACCTAGAGATATAGTAGTTATAGAATGGTCTCAGTCTTGAAATGAAATAGTACTCAGCCGGTTAATAGAACACAATAAACTCAGTCAGTTACAGAACTCAGTATTAGTGTAGTTCAGATCAGTATAATCAGTCAATGACTATTTAGTTGAGAGTAGGATTCAACACTGAGTGAACCTCAGGATGGGGGCTAACCTGCCAATAGAGGGTGTGACCCTTTGAAGCAGTCCTTGCATTCTAGAACTACATAGGCAGCATAGGTTGAGACATCAACCTGCCAGTTGAGGGTTGATGAGGTGTTTCTACCTACCAGTTGAGGGTACCACCATTCTCATTATAGTACCTACCAGATGAGAGTAAATTTTTAGCTTGTCTTTATCCGTGGCATGATACTGACACCCTTCTAACTAAGGTTACAGGTTAGACCCCAACTCAGTTATCTTATTTGGGGCATGTCGGTTAGATGATTACCTTCCACAGTTTCAGTTTCTGTCTTTGAATAGAGCTCAGTTCAGTTCTACAGAATTAGGACTGTTAGATACAGTCACTCAGCTATCAGTATCAGTAATTTAGTTATCAGTAATCTCAAATTATCAGTTACTTAGTGTCAAAACTCAGTACTCATCTTAAGTAAAAGCTAAGTTACCATTTCATTCACGTATATGCACAATACTGGATACTCGATATTTATAGAATTATTTAGATATCAATGTACTCTTACTCAGTTATTTTATATCATTTAGTTAGTTATTATTCATGCATATGAACAGTTGCATTCACCCTTGACTCATCTAGTATACCAGTACATTCATGTATTGATGCATACTTTTTCTTTGTGCTTTGACGTATCATATCATAGGTTTGGATGCTCAAGTTCCTGAACGCACATAGAAAGATTCAGATTCATCCAGTGGTGTCAGACTTAGTAGTAGTGAGTCCTCATCTATCAAGGATATACTATTATTTTAGTTTTTATGATGCTGTATTTCAGTAGATGAAGTTAGTTGGGGGATTCTCCGGTCAACTCCACTTTCAGATAGTTCAGTTAGAATCTTTTCAGACTAGACTTTCAGATAGTATTAAGTTTTATAGATTATTATTATAGTTGATATTCTTTATTAGTATTTTAGATTTTGAACCTTATGGCATTTCAGTCTATTTTTTGCATTTACTACATTGTTATTATTAAGTGCTCACAGCAGATATCAGTCATGGGTAAGCTTATGGTCCTTCGGGGTCGTAAGCACCATGTAGCTTCCGGGGCAGAGAGTCAGAGCATTACACCTCCACTCATATCCTAGCCGCAACCTTTGGATCAAACACTATCCTGCATACTACTCATCTAAGCAAGTTGTATCAAAATGATACGATTTGTCCCCTTCATCCGTACCCCTGGCAGATTATACCCAAGAAAGATTTAGACACTGTCCACCATACGTGTCCTAGGTATGAATCATACCCTAGCTTACGGCTCATGGTGAGCCACTCATACTCAAATCCAACCTAAGTAACCAAGTGTAAGATTAAGTTAAGGAACCAAACGATTCATAACCAACAATACAACTCATACCCCCAAGTCGTATCCATTCCATTAATAAAAATCCATCCCAACAACCAACACTGGTCAACATATGAATTGACTTTACCATCCGTACCCCAACATACGGATCTTACCCATGAGTCATATTGGTTCCAGGGACAAAAATTCCAAGTAATTTTTCGAGGATAAAAATGCTAGGTATTATAGTCTCCTCCCCTACTAGGAATTCATCCTCGAATGACAAACATGGTAGGGGAAACCGCATGCATGAGTCATTTGTTAATCTTTACTTTAACAGACTTAGAACATAAAGATGTGTTGAAGATACATACCTTCCGCACGAATCTCAAAAGCAGAAAATAGATGTGGATATTTAGACTTTTTGTCCTCCTCCGCTTCCCAAGTATAATCTTCTACCTTATGGTTCCTCCATAGAATCTTAAACGAGGACACATCCTTGGTTCATAACCAAAAAACTTGCCTATCCAAGATCTTAACTAGGACCTCATTATAAGACAAAGATTTCGAGATACCCAATCCTTCCAAAGGAACAACTAAAGAAGGATCACCGATGCAATACTCAACAAGGAAACATGAAATATCAGATTAACCGAGATCAAAATAGAATGCAACTCCAGCTCATAAGCCACATTACCAACTCTCTGTAGAATCTTAAATGGACCAACATACTGGGGAATGACCTTCTCTTTCATGCCAAATCAAATTAATTTCTTTATCGAAGATACCTTGAGGAAGATCTTATCCCCAACCTCAAACACAAAGTCTCTATGTCTAACATCCGTATAGGACTTTTGGCATCTTTGGGAAGACTTAAGCCTATCCCAAATCACCTTCACCTTCTCCATAGCCTGGTAAACCAAGTTATGACCAAACAGGGTTACCTCACTAAGTTTAAAACAATGAATAAGAGATCTACACCCACTATAATACAATGCCTCAAAAGGGGCCATACCAATACTATAATGATAGCTACTGTTGTAAGAAAACTCTACCAAAGGTAGATGCTCAACCCAATTGCCACCATAATTAAGCACACAAGCCTGAAGCATATCCTCTAATATCTGAATAGTTCTCTCTTCCCTTGCCCATCAATTTGTGGGTGGAAAGCAATACTTAGACTTATCTTACTCCCAACACTCTCTGAAAAGATTTCTAGAAGTGAGATGTATATTGTGTGCCACAATAAAAATAATCAAAATATGCACCCCATACAGCTTCATAATCTCCTAAAGATACAACTTCACATAATCCTCTGCCAAGAAGGTAGTTCGCACTGGCAAAAACTGCGCAGACTTAGTCATCCTATCCATTTTAACCAATATCTAATCATATTAATTCTAATACTGAGGAAGACAGGTCATAAATTCCATATTGATCACTTCCCATTTCTATTCGGGCAAATTAATTTCTTTATACAACATTTCTGGCCTTATATGTTCAATCTTAACCTCCTGACACACCATGAACTTGGCTACAAAATCAGCCACATCCCTCTTTATGTTATTCAAATAATAGTTCTCCTTTAGATCATAATACATCTTAGTCGAACCGAGATGAACAAGACAACATGATTCATGTACATCAGCCAAAATCCTTTGTTGCAACCAATCGAAATCAAGAACACACAACCTCTTTTGTACCGTACAATACCATCACCACTAATCGTAAACACCATTACCTTTTGCCTTCCAGTGCCGCTCTTAATTTTCATCAAGATAGGATCTAGCACTTCATTCTCCTTAATCTCAGTACCAAGAGACAATCAAACTACTTCTTGCACCATCACAACACAATCCTTAGAGTCCATGAGGCGAACTCCAAGATTTATCAAGTGAATATCCTTTACCAATTCTCAATTTTATTCCTCCATATGAGCCAAACTCCCCATGGATAACCTGCTAAGAGCATCATCAACCACATTAGCTTTACCTGGGTGGTAGTGAAAACTTATATTGTAGTCCTTGAGAAGCTCAAGTCATGTCTTCTGCCTGAGATTAAGCTGCTTCTGAGTGAAGACATACTGTAGACATTTATGATAAAAAAAGATATCCACATGAACGCCACAAAAATAATGTCTCCATATTTTGAAAGCAAACACAACCGCTAATAGCTCTAAATCATGAGTAGGATAATTCCTCTTATGCACTTTCAACTGCTTGGAAGCATAGGCAATCACCTTCCCATGCTACATCATGACACACCAAGACCTACCCTAGATATATCGCCATAAACCACGAACCCATCATTACCTTCTGGCAAAGTCAGAATTAGAGCTAAAGTTAGCTTATCCTTCAACTTCTCAACATTATCTCATTAGTATCCACCTAAGAAAACTTGACCTTATTTTGAGTCAACTTAATCAATGAAACATCCATCGATGAAAAACTTTTCACAACCTATAAATAATACTTGGCTTAACCTAAGAAGCTCTAAATATTAGATGGAGTTGTGGGTCTAGGCCATCTCTTCACTACAACAACCATTTGTAAATCCACCATGATCCTTTCACTTGAATTAATATGAACCAATAAAGTCACATCATTTAACCAAAACTCATATTTAGAGGACTTGGCATACAATTGTTGTTCCTTTAAGGTCAATAACACCACACGAAGAGGATTGCATGATCAACCTCACTCATCAAATAAACCAGAATGTTATCAATAAACACAATAATGAGAAGATGTAAATACTAATAAAAAAATTTGTTCATCAGATCCATAAATGTTATTGGAACATTAGTTAACTGAAATGACATTACCAAAAACTCAAAGTATGCATACAGAGTACGAAAAGCCATCTTAGGGATATTCACCTCCCTAATCTTTAGCTGGTAGTACCCATACTAAAGATCTATCTTAGAAAAAAAGTTGGCACCTTCAAACTGGTTGAACAAATCATCTATCTTTGGAAGAGGATACTTATTGTTGGCCATCACCTTGTTCAACTACCTATAGTCAATGCACATCCGAGGGGAACCACCCTTCATGCACACATACAACACTGGTTCACCCCACCAAGATACACTAGGATGAATAAACCCCTTATCCAAAAGATCCTTAAGTTGCTCCTTGAGTTCCCTCAACTCAGCTAGAGCCATTCTATATAGAGCCATATGGGGTATGACTCGTACCCTGGATTATGATTATAGTGAGCCACTCGTACTTAGATCCAACCCAAGTAACCAAGTCTAAGATTAAGTTAAGGAATCAGATGATTTGTAATCACCAATAAGACATACCCTTAAGTCGTATGCATTCCATTAACATAAATCCATCCTACCAACCAATACTAGTCAGCATACAACTGGACCTTACCATTCGTACCCTAATATAAGGTTCATACCCATGAGTCGTATCGGGTCCAAACACCAGAATTCTAGGAAATTTTCTAAAGGGCAAAACCCATGGTGTTATATATAGGGACATACTCGAGACACTCTAGGCATCGAATGTGTCCTCGCCCCCAGCTGAGGTATTAGGAGGCATGTCGGGGCGATGAGTTTGGAGGAGGTGGTGGTGGTCGAAAAGAGGAGGCTTCTCATGTGGAATGATTTTTCTCACTCTAGTAAACCTAAACCGCATAATAGACTCCAAGGTTTCCATCTTTAATTTCTACACAAACTCATTCAAGCTATCACTATGCTTAACATGCTACCATCCTCACTTAGCTTTAATAGTTTAGGCCTCATCATCATCAACAAACAAATCTAAAATCAATGGCAGTGTTATAGACAACAACTATGAAATATAAGGTATGAATACAGTGATAACAGGAATGTGACTAATAACTAGTTTATGAATTTTAGACTACAGAGTGCCTACCTTCTGATGAAGGCTCAATAAATCAGGCACTCAAGCCTCGCGAGTTACTCTCACATCTTTTTCTCAAAATTATATTTCCTTATCTATAGCTCTCTAGTAAACCACTCTATAGTAACTATCATCTTCGACTTAACCCATGCTTCTGATGCCTCTAAAGTAGTTCATACCCAAGGTCCTATTTGACTAAGTAACTTAGTAAACTAGTGTCGGTTTGTGTCTAGCACTCTACTAAATCCTACTATTTCTCAACCAACTATTGTGAAAACTCTCATAAAACTATCTCCATTCATAAAGTCGACGGGTGAGGGGGAACTATAGATGTAGAAGTTGGAGCAAAAGTGCTTGTAGCCCCCTCACTTCCCACCCTAGTTGAAGTCTCTACTGGCTAGTTGTCTGTGTCAAGATTTCTACCCACTTATGGCCTTCAACCTACTTAGCTAACTCTAAAAGCCCCTCAAAGTGGGTCGTTCTTAAAGAGGTAGAAGGTTGTGCCTTATTAAGTGCAACTGGATTGCGTCATCACAAATAACCCTACATCAGCAATCCATGGAAACTCATTATGATAATCAGTATCTAGTAATACTAGTACTCCCATAAAATTATATAATCTCTGGATCAAGTAGGGGAATAAAAAACTGCGATCTCTCAAAAAACCCTCTCATTAATCTCTTCTCAAATTTATAGAATGAAATCTGTATTATATCCAACAATAGACGTTGGCAACCAATACTACTTGATCCCATGTGAGTGCATTATCCAGGGCTATGGGGTTCAACCCGTGCCCCACTATGGACTACCAAAACTTCTCTAAAATATATGGAAAGGATTTTTTTATATCTACCTTCCCTTCGACCTAAGAAACGTCAAAACCAAGATCAATAATCTATCAAGCTACCTATCTTGATTACTCTTAACTCTACTCCTATTGGGAAGGATCCCTTATTATCCTTCTACTTCTTACTTTTCTTATCCTATCATCAAACCCAGTTGTAGTCACTGAACTCTGAAACCCTAGTGCAAATAGGAATCAAGGAATTATCTCCTTGAATAAGTTAACCCAAACACCCTTGACTAGTGTATGCGATAATGAAGGTTATTCCTAAGCTCTCTTCCCAGCTGGTGCTAACAAATTAATAGATGTGGCATAGCAAAAATTGAATTCTTGCATTAGTTCTAAGTTGTAAGACCCAAAAGTCTCACCCATCCATTTGAGGCTACATCTATCAAACATGGACTTCAGGTTAATAATCTATGCCAATACTATAACCCTAATATGGGTGTAATACCCTAGATTTGGACTCTTAATTTTCCCTTGTGTGTTGTGCTTACTGCTCGGGGTACGATTTAGATGACGAGTTATAAAGACTCATCATAAGTCATATAGATCTAATCATGGTATAACTAGTAAGGTTTCCCTATGTTTTGGTCATGGTCATGACTGGGGTCATACAAGTCAAAAGGTAGTGTCACAATTTGTGATGAGGGACTCATGACCTTAACAGTGAGATACGTTGAGGTTGTCATCTTGGTAAATGACTAGACTCTATAAGCCATAGGGTGATTTTATGAGTTATAGGGTATGACTCGTGACCATAATAGTAGGGGTCAGTGTTTGGGGTCTCATGCTATGAGTCTTGGTGATGACTTATTACCAGAGGCCATGAGTTGTTATCTAACCTATAGCAACAGCCAACAATTTTATTGTATTTTAATTTAGGGAACTTTGGTCATTTTCTCTCATCCACAATTATAACCCATAGCATAAAGCATCCTAACAGACCCTATAACTCTTTATCACTCAATCAAATACACTACTCTTCTCTCTCTAATTCCAAAGTAAAGAATAAAGCTAGTATTTCCAGGGGTTGGTTATCTAGGGCTTCAAGTGTGGTTTATTCTTCAAATTCTTAGTGTTTCAGGCATGAATCTCTTCCCCAAAGTTGTATTTTACTATGGCAAGATATAGGTTTATAGTCCTATTATTTTAATATGTGCTTTTGGAATTTGGTTTGTGGGTTTTGGATTTTTATTGTTTAAATAGTATTCCCATGGTTTGTATGTACTTGTTTATTCTTTATTGATGGATTTTGAAGCATATTGGGTACATGGGAAAGGTAAATAAAATGGGGGTCATAAAATTCCTCAAAATTTATGGATAATAAAATAGGGGTTCGTGAAATTCCTCCACTTATAATATTTTGGTTTGAAATTTATAATAACCTCAACCCAATTGCATAATTGGTTTTGAAATATGGATAATCATATGTTTTTTTTACTCTTCTAATCTATTGCATTGCACTAACAGCCAAATAAATAAAAACAGTTTTGGAAAGGCCTTGATGGCTTTGTTTTGGTTTTAAATTTTGGACTTGGGGGTGTTGGCATTCCCTAAAATAGATAGATAATTTGAATGGCATAATTATATAAGCTTGCAAGCACAATCGATATGAAAATACCAATGTTATATGCCTTGATGGATGATTCCTTCATTTAATTGTTGGGTTATGTATAAATATTTTAATTTGGGGTTAAAAGGTGTTGTGTAGCTCATCGTAAAGGTGGAGGTCCTGAGGGGATCAATACTAAAAACCACATTTTTTGGCGTGGCGGTATTGATAATTGTTATTATAGGTCATACTTAATATACATTTACATATATCCTGGAATGGCACAAGGTTGGAGCATTCCCTATCCTTCCTTGGATATTTTCGGTTCATGTCACTAACATACACGGGGGACCTTCTGCTAAGAGATCGGAATCATATATCACGAGGGTATTTTTAGGTCGGACAGAGCTACACATTCCAGGTTAATAATTTTAAATCTTATGATAAACCTTGTTCCCTATTCCAACATTATGTAAATATGTATTTTTGCATGTATGCAAACAGGTACATTGAGTTTGTTTGACTTTTTAATGGCATTATTTTATCCCTAACTCGAGTTACATGCTAGCGCTCACCCCACTAACTATCTCCAAATGCTACATCTTTTTTATGATGTAGTATCTTAGGGGCTTTTTCTTTGGTTTGTGCAGCATTAGGTGGTGCGGCTGCCTATCAAACTCTCAGTGAAGTGGTGAGATTCCATCTTTTCAAAATCTTGGTCATTCCAATGAATTATTTCCATATTTTAGAATTGAAGTAGTCACATTAACATTATCATTGTCATTGTAACTATTATGGTCGAGGGCATATCCCAACCTAGTTTGATATTTAGATTGGTTTAGAGGCTTTTGGGAACATGTGTGCGTTGAATGGTTGTTATTGACTCTTAGAGCTTAATTTTTGTTATATTGACTATCTTATATAATACTTGGTTGCCTTCCATTGGTATTTTGGATTATATTTTAGATAAGCTAAAGGGGTGGTCTCTAGCTCTTAGTAGGCTTGAGATACCCATCATGACTAGGCCCAAGGTCAGGTCATGACAAGCTTGGTATTAGACCATACATTTAGGGTCGTTGGGTGTCCACAAAGCCATATTGAGTAGATCATTTTTATGGGTGTGTAGCATGCCACATTTATAAGTAGGAGACTACAAGGCATTTAGGAATGTTTCCCTTTCTTATGTTCTATTTGGGACTGTAGAGTCTATTGTCATGAAATTCCTTAACTCCTAGTTTTCTCATATTTTATATCATGCCTCCTCGATGATCTAATGTTCATAGGAACTCTACAGAGCAGTCTATCCTACCTTCGAACTATGTGGATGGAACTTGACCTACTTATGGAATACAGACCTAGTCTAGGGTCCCTGCTCTTTTTGTACTCCCCCACCTAGAGTCCCACCGGTTCCCACTATTCCTTCTTTAGTTGGAGACACTCATTCCCAGTCACCTCAAGGAGATATTTCAAATGTGGAGTTTTATTTGTCCATTCATCTGGTTACACGGTTGATATTATCTCAGTCTTATCATCCTTGAACTGCTAGTGCTACTATGAGTTCTTCTGAGGTTACTCTAGCTGGGTAGTTTATAAGATAGAATTGCCAAATCTTTACATGTTTTAGTATTAATGAGGATCCTTAAGGGTTTATTAAAAATATAGAGAATATTTTTAGGATGTGCATGCTACTAATGTAGAGGGTGTGGTGTTTTTTGTGTATTAGCTGAAGGATATGGCTTATCAGTGGTCTGAGGAGTGGGAGAAGTCAAGGAGTGATGATGTTGAGCAGGCTATGTGTGTGATAACACTCACCTATACCATCTAAAGTGGAAGAGGATATTTATTGTCACTACCCAAACTCGCGTTAAGGTCAAATCTAGATGGAGTAAAAAATAGAGTTCTAGTATTGTGGGTAATTAAGTCCTACTAAGATAATACTCAAAGTGTTAGTAAAGTAAACGACCTAATTAAAATTTGTGTGTGTGATGGTGGTGGTGGTGTGGTGAGGGTTTCTAGGTTAAGGAAGAGTGTATATCGCTAGAAACTTGATTTCACAAACTAAGTATCAAACTTTAATTTAACTTCGATATTTGAAGAATTTTCCATCATTTATACCTAAGGGCAACTTAGGTGTGGGGGTGTGAGATTTAATGCACATGCTAGTAAACTTCTAATGTGGTAGGCTAGGTCTAGGTCCCTTGGGCCAAATTTCTCAATAAAACCTCCAATATTTCACTTGTTGGCCCTTTCGAGTACCTAACAAGTGTGAGAATCATATTTACCCACTACCTCAATTAAGGCATCCCTATTTCTAGGATGATACCCAGGGAAAAATCAACCATAAAATCACCCTTATGTCTAAGATAGTGAAAATGAGTAGATTAAACCCAATAATTATATATTATTGCCTTGGTTCCCACATCCCCTTTTAAAGGATGATGAGGGTTCCTATAGTTCGGCCAGACCCATCTTTCAAATATGGTTTATGCTTTCAAGAGCATGGAGTTTTCACTCACAAACCCATGTGGGAATTTGGAGTATTCACCCACAAATCCAAACTAATTTAATCAATCAATAGTATAACCATTATTATCTAACTAGCATGTACAAAAATCCATCACAACCCACAACTAATTTGCACCTTAGTTCAACATTATCCCAAGACAAAAATATGTAGCTACTCATGAAGAAAAGAGAGAAACATATACCAAATGGGTTATTCAAGGCATCCATTCTTCAAAAATATCAAAATCAAAATCTCCAAATCAAATTTACAATTATTGCAAAATTTAGGATTTCAATTTCAAATTCTAAGTAATGCAAGTCTATACAATGCCCAAAATGGGAGAGTTTTAACCTTTTAAAGGATTTGTGTTCGGCTGCTGAAAATTACGAAACTGTCCCTAAACTAAATCTCACATGATCGAGATCACACCAGATATGCAGCGATCGTAGTTGTTGACCATCTTGAATTTCCGTAATTGCCGCCCTCAGGCTATGACAGCGATAACTGAGGCACATTTCTGCTCCTGGTCTTCCAGATACACTTCTTTTCTCTTCCTTTGATCCTTTTTAGCTTTAGTCCATATCTTTCTATCTCATAACCTGTATGCCTGCAAAAATATTTATATTAGTGCATTTAATCATACATAGGTCTCTTTTGTTCATTCAAAACATGGTAATGTGCACAAATGTCGAGAGCAAATGAGTGGTAAATTCACCGCTCATCAAGACCCCCAACTTTAAGCTTTTCTTGTCCTCAAGCAACACTACCCCTTACCATGAGACTATGCACATTTATTCCTACATTGAATGACCTAAATGATCATAAGGACTTTAAACTTAGTTAATACCACAATTTAGCTCTTCAAACATAGGCAAAACTATTTTCACAACACTTCTCAACATAAAATGTGATTTTTCAAGGATGCAAGAGAATTTAACGAGTAACTACACAACTATAACTAAGACACTAAAATTGACTCATTTTTTAACCCAACTACATTATACTCCTTTTTTACCCATTTTCCTAGAGATGACAAAATTACCCACCTCGTCTTATTTACATGCCTCCTCATAAGAAAGAAAATTTGACACACCAAGTCATCAATTGTGCAATAAGGAATTAAAGTGTAGAACACTCTTTCTCTCCCAAAAACTCTCAATGCTAACAAGTACCATGCCATAGGCTTTCCTATATTTTTAATCGCCATTACAATGAAAATACTTGATTGGGAATCGTAAAGTGATTTTGTGCTTGTAACGTAGGATCATGGTAGGGTAGGATATCTTTTACGAATAACATGGATAAACCCTACTTGAACATCTACATCACACTATTCCATCCAACTTTTGGTCATGGGCCACTTCTTTTGTTTTCTCTCCATATACTTATGCATACTTTTTATTTTCATGGTTCACCCATTTTCCTTTCATTTTTTTTCTTACACCCCTAGTGCTTCTTTTTCCTTTGTTGGGTCTTCTTCTTTTCTGATTAATTTGTTCATAATACATAAAATCATAGGCACTTACTTACAACTTCGTGGCCCAAAGTTACCTCTTTCAATCATCACCACCCCCCAACTTAGTCTTTTAGCCTTAAGTTGTAATTGTAAGTTCAAGGAGTCTAGGGCTCAATAGAAGGATAAAGATTGAAAGGCTCACGACTGGTAATGCATTTGCAAAAGAAATATATAAAGGATCAAAGTGGGTGACTAGGGATAACATCTATGCAAGGGTAGGCATTAAGGCTAAAGTGGACTTCCAACATCACAAAGATGGCCTAAGAACATCTCCCCAGCCAAGTAGAATCAAAATTAACCTTAAGAGACTAATGGGGAAAGTTCTAGATGGTACAAGTACACAAGATATTTGGACAAATAAGCTCACCACACTTGGCACATAAAATTCACCAAGGAAGTTCAATTACCTCTTTTGCTACGGGCAAAAAATTGAGTATCTCTAAATTTTTACTAGTAAAAGATTTGTTACAAGGTTGCTCATGTCCATGCCCTCAATTTTTAAAAATTTTGGACGATGGGGGTGATCACTTTGCATGGGCACCAAGCATCTGCTAATTATAAAATCAACCCTAAGCCTTAATCTAACTTTGTGGTTTTTATACAGGCTAACCAAACATATGGCTATTCAATATTCGCCACACGTATAAATGCAACCCTAAAATTCAAAATGCTATAGGTACTCAGAATTCCATTGCATTTTTGACTTTGATGCCATGGTTACTCAGACTTCTCGTACATCTATGGCTCCAAACCCAAACACAATGCTTTCCCCTTAAGAATATCGTTACTCAATCTATCATAGGGAAAAACTCATTCGATATTTCCATATGTAAACTAAAGAAAAAGAAGAAATCTAAGAATAAAATAACTAATCCATGCAAATGTAGGCACCATCAGGGTGCTCGAATATTACAACCTAAATAAAAAATTAAAGTCGTAAAATGAAACAGCAACCAAATATCCAAAAATATTAATAATACAGGCCCAGATCTAATGAATATAGAGATAAGCACCCCTAAATAAATAGGTTGCAGTATCCCCACTCCATAAATAATCAAGCATAAAAAGAGAGAAGGGTGATTCTTGAAACCACATCAAGAGCTGTTGTCAGTCTCAGACTTTGCATCATTATCAGTCTCCTCAGAATCGAACCACTCAAATCAGGCCTCATTATATCTCTCCACTTGAGATGAAGAAATACAATCAGAGGGTGTTAGGACCTTCCAAAGTACCTTTACCCCCTTCTACATCTAGTTAAAGAACCAATCTCACTTTTTCTCCCTTATGACCATTTTTTCATGTGTAAACCAGAAATCATAATCTGATGCTATTATGGATGATTAGGCTCTCTCAAGCATAGTATTGGTAGCTCCAAATTTTTTTTGTCATCTTGATACTTTGTATAATCGGCCTACGACACATATAAATATTGAGTAGTGGAGGGCTCTCATCCTTGAGGTAAACTTAACACTAACTCAGTGATTGGTCGTAATATCAAATCTAATGTCCTATAGTGGACCAACGGAGTATGTATTATAAGAATCAGGCTCCTCGCATGTTAACTTTCCCAAGTCGATCTTTCTTTTCTTTCTTTTACCTAGTGAGCCCTTACCTTGAATTCTCAAAGGATAGATGGGGGTATCAGGGTGAACCCAAGTGTCTCATTAGTATTCTTCAACCCCAGCTCTCTTACAAAGCTCAGTAATCAAAGAGGGGAAAAAAGATGCATACCATCTTGGTTCTTGAAAAATTTCATATTAGAAATCATAAGCTGACAAATATTCAAATAAATGTCATCTTGAATGCAAGCGACCAGCCGAGACCGCAATTCTAGGACTAATGTAATGTTAGTGCAATGAGAGACTCGGGTACATATTATGTTCAATCAAATATGTACCTCGGAAGTAAATTCATTCATTGGATGTTACTCTTTGTTTCCTTCCACAAACCCTTCTTTCCCGTACACAATCTTTCTGCCAACAAATATCCTGACTCATACTCTTTTTCTTCTAAGTCACCCATCTTTGCATTTCGGAGCCCGTAGATACAATTAATTTTTTCTTCCCTAAATTTCACTATTTTTACCCAGATCTTTATAGTTATGTTTGATGGGTACAAGAAAAAAACTATTCTCAGGTTGGTGTCGAATTCATGGACCAATTTCTCATTTTCCTTGCACGGATTCAGGGTAAAATAGTACCACCCTGTAGCCTCAAGCCTGTCATAAAATGTCGGGAGCTTTTCTGGCACATTATCCAAACATATGACTCTCTCCAGGAGCATATTTGTTCTTGGTAAATCACCATAGTTGTGAGTGTGGCACTCGAATACCATGATAAGATGTGGTCGTATTTGTCCATGATATTATCTAAAAAGAAACATTCAAGACACACAACCATCATTACAATTTTTATGCACAAAGTATGCTATTTTTCACCAAAGCTCATTAGATAGTTGCTTCGTAGTGTTCATGCAAAATATTGAAGTGCAGGATTTTTTTGCAGGGCAGCAAATTACACTTGTTTATGGCAATTGCAGGGCATAAAGCTTTGATAGTATTATCGTGATTGTGGTATAGATGGCTGCAATTATGATAATTGAGACCAGTTTTAGACCCATTTACCATGTTCCAAATTTTCAAATTTAAGGACACAAGCATGCTCTATAAGAAGAATCCACATTAATAGTGCAAAATAAGCCATCTAGGTACTCGATTACGCACTTAAACTGTAAAATGATTAGTGAGCATTCATTTAGTCATTATATTAAGCACTTAGTGTGCACTTTTCATTTTTATTTATTTAAACAAATATTTTGGGTACTCAAGATTTACCTGCTTATGTCCACACCATAATCCAGTAGGTAAACACCGTACAAGTACTATATATGAAATAATTAAGCATGAAAATCAAAGATTCAGGCCCTCTCTACAATATAAATTTTATGGCCTATTTTTGAAAATTAAAGTTTGTATTAATGACACCTACCGGGTATGTGAGGCAATAGGGATGCAAGGATACTGTTGGATAGCTTAAAATCTTGGCCAAAAATAGGTCTAATCAGAGAGAAAAGTTAAAAAGAAAGTGTCAGGAAAATGGAGGATTCAGATGGCTATATAGCTGAGATAATCATGATCGTCGTTACGTATATACATCGCAAATATACAAGTGACCGCTATCACAGCCTAGGGCCTGTGGTCACGGTAATTGAGGGTATTTCTACACATCTATTTTTCGTTGTTCAACTTATTTCACAATTTGAAAGATTTTCCCCTATTCAGTTAATTGTGCAAAAATGTCACACTTCACCCTTTATAAGCTCCTCCAACACATTCAATAGTGCCACAAATGCTTAGGTTATTCAATTTTTAAAATTAAAATCTATCGTACGAAAGAAGATGCAAAGGATATGATCTAGTTTCATGGAATTTATGGGTTGCTTCCCACATAGCTCCTTAGTTATCATCTTATGATGTATTCCTTATTTCTATCTTAAGGTGGTTCCTCAATTCTTAATTCGTTTACCTCTTCAATTTAAACATCAACCACAAATATCACTTCAAATTCTGCGGGTTATTTCCTTGTCTTGCAAACCTTAAAGGAAACCTCGTCTTCATGCACTCTTAACTTTATCTCCCCCATTTATATGTCCTAAATGGCTATTTTAGTGGCTAAAAAATGTCGCCCAAGGATGATGAGTACCTCTTGGTCCATTTCACAATCAAGAATCATAAAGTCCCACAGAAATATAAATTTGTTGACTTTGTCTAGAACATCAAAATAAATTATGATCGGTCTCTTGATCGACTAATCAACCATTAAGAGTCTCATAGATGTTAGGGTTGGGGAATCCAATTCAAGCTTTTTATAGATGGAAAAAGGCATGAGGTTGATACTTGCACTAAGGTCGCATAGAGGTTTTGCAAATACATGTGCTCCGATGGTACAAGGGATGGTGAAAGCTCTGGGTTCTTTCTTCTTTTCTACAAACTTGCTACTCAACGTAACACTACAACAATGGGTGACTTCAATTTTCTTATCTTTGATTAGCTTCTTCTTTGACATCAACTTTTTGATGAGCAGCATATCCCGGGATCTCTTGGATTGCTTCAAGCAATGGGATATTTATGGAAATATTGCTAAGCTTGGTCATAAATATCATGAGTTTGTCTCCCTCCTATTTTTTATGCAATCTTTGGGAAATTGGGGAGGGACTTGGACTGTGGGCCCAGCATTATTTTGGGGCTTCTCATTCTCAACCACCTCATTATCAACTTCTACCGATTCTTTGTTATTTTTTTCTTCTTTATGAGATTTTGGAGGTACATATTTTGTCTTAACCTTAGGCATATTTTCACCCAAATCTTCTATCAGGTGATCATCAAGGTTCTTTCCACTTCTAGTGACTTTTCCTAAAACTCGATCCTCATTCTTCGAGTTTACAATAGTGTTACTAAGGAAGATCACCCCTTGTCCTAGTATTTTTTAGTGGAAATTTGCCGAATTTGGGTTTCTAATTGTTTGATGGAGGAAGAGTGAGACAGAAAATTTTGGGAGGGTTGTGAAAAATCTCCTTTCCTTTTGTAGATCATCTTTTCCATTCCTTCTAACTTCATTAAAAATTTTCCCAAAACATCATTGGATTTGTACTTATCGAGGTCAATAGAACATGGCTCTTTGTTCTTTTCCCAATCATGGGGAGGTACATAGTGCTCATAGTCATGGTATTATCTATCCAATCTTGATCACATTAATGATCCATCCAACCTTGACTCCCACCTATCCTTTGATAGGCGGGGCGGGAACCTCCCGGATAGTTTGCCAAGTGAAGAATCTACTCATCAAGATTTTTAGCCTCTTCATCATCTTCATAGGTTTTTGATGCCACGACATTCACCACTTTTTTTGGGTGTGGCCATCACATGTTTTGTCAAAAGCTCTAGTTGTATCATCATCTTAGCCATGTTTTCCTCTCTTTATCTCATTTTCTTTGTTCTTTGTCAACAAAGGATGTAGTGGGACAAATCTTAGGATCCTCAGTATCTTATGTATACTATACTCACTTTTACTTGGTAACCTCCTCAAGAAAAATTAATAGTGGCATGATTATGCAACTTTACAAGAAAACACCCCACTGCATTGTCCACCACGGTTTTATTGAGTGGGTCAAGAGCATGGTAGAAAATTTTGAGAATAATCTTCTCCGAGACCTCGTAGTTTGGACGTTGCATTAGTTTTCCATTGAATACTTCTCATACTTCATACAAAGTCTCTCCATTCAATTGCATAAAGTTTATAATTTTATCTCTCAATTAAAGCATTTTAGATGGTGGGAAATACCGATCAAGCAAGGCTGTGGTGAGTTTATCCTATGAAGTGATAGACCCAAATGGAAGAGATCAGAGCCATGTACTGCCTCTCCCATTAGAGAAAATGGAAAAAGGTAAAGCAGGATGTAATCTTGGGTTATGTGTGCAGTATAAAAGAGTGCACACACCTATAAAAAATTATTTAAATAAAGATTGGGTTCCTCTTAATCTTACACCCCAAAAGTCCCTTCATTTGCAATATGTACAAAATGATTTTTGTCATATATAAGACACCATTTCCATGAGTTGGTTGGATTTGAATGGTACTTGAATGACCAACATTGTTGAGTTTCCCCTCATGATCAAGAGGTTCATCAAAATACCTGGCTTGACTAGCATTGAAGTTCGTAGTTCCGGGTATGCTACATAGATCACCTAAAAAAAGCAAAAATAATAACCAAAATAGATACACACCACTACAGGTATACCCTAAGTAAGAAACAATACCGCATAAATAAAATCTAAATTTCACTCACCGACAATAGCGCCATTTTTATAATACTAACCTATACTATCTAAAGTTGTAGAGGATAGTCGTTGTCAATATTCTAACTCGCATGAGTTTGAATCTAACAGGAGTAAGAAATATAGTGTATATGGCTAGTAACTTGTTTTCACAAACAACTCAACAAACTTTAATTCTACTTTAATATTCAAAGAATCTTAGGATAATGCCTACCTAACTTAGGTGTGGGTGTGTGATATATGATGCAAATATTAGTAAACTTATAATGTGGTAGGATAGGTCTAGGGACCTTGAATCTAATTTCTCAATAAACCCTAAAAGATTTCACTTGTTAACCCTTTTGAGTACCTATAAAGTGAACTACAAAATCACTTTTATGTCTAAGATAGTGAGAATGAGAAGGTTAAACCCAAAAATTGTATACTATTGCCTGGGTTCCCACATCCCTTTTTCAAGGATGATGAGGGTTCCTATAGTTCACCCAAACCACTCTTTCAAAAGATGGTTTGGGCTTTTAAGAGCATGGAGTTTTAAGTTACAAGCCCATATTGGTATTTGGAATTTTCTTCCGCAAATCCAAACTAATTTAATCAAGCAATAGTATAACCCATTATCACCTAACTAGAATGTATACAAATACATCACAATCCATCACTAATTTGCATCTTAGTTCAGCATTATCCTAAGATAAAAATATTTAGCTACTCATAAAAAAAAGAGAGTAATATATACGAAATGGGTTTTTCTAGTCATCTATTCTTCACGAATATCAAAATCAAAACCTCCAAATCAAATTTATAATTCTTGACAAATTTAGGGTTTAAATTTCAATTAAAAGTATTGGTAGTCTCTAGAATGATGAAAAAGGGTTTTATTCTTTTAAGAGATTTGGGGTGGGCTACTCAAAATTATGAAACTGTCCCTGAGTTAAATCTCATGTGACGTGAATGCACCAGTTATGATGTGATCGCGGCTATTGCGACTGCATGTAGATCAACAAGATCATAGTTGCTGACCCACTT
>NC_061116.1:89511155-89517848 GCF_002878395.1 Capsicum annuum | reverse complement strand
AGTCGCAATCGCATCCCTCAGGCCACGACCATGGTAACTAAGTCCTATTTCTATTCCAGGTCTTCAAGCTACGCTTTCTTTCTCTTCGTTTGATCTTTGTTAGCTCAAAGCCATATCATTGCATCTCATGACCTATATTTCTTCAAAATATGAATATTAGAGAATTTAATTATACATAGGTCATTTTTATTCATTCAAAACATGGTAATGTGCATGAATGTTGAGCTTAAATGAGTAGTAAATTCACCACGCATTAGTGTGAGGAGTTCTTCGATGCCTTTCATGCAATTTCTTTCCTCAGAAGCTGAGGAAAGCTAGAGTAGAGGAGTTTGTAAATCTAAAGTATGGTGAAATGAGTGTAAAGAAGTATGCTTTAAAATTCTATTATTTTTCTTGATATGCTTCAAAGTTGGTGTCTTGCATATAAGAAAAGATGCTTGTCTCATGACTTTGTCTTGGAGTGTAAGGCTTTTGGGTTTTGAAGTTTAAGGCTGCTACGTTGAATAATGACATGGATATTTCTAAATGTGGGTTATATGCAATAAGTGAAAGATTAAAAGAAGAAATACGAAGGAATGAGAGAGAGGCAGAATAAAAAGTTAAGATATTCAGAGCAAGGTGTGAATTAGTAAAATCGTGGGAGAGATGGTAGGTAGTGGTCTAACAACAAGAATTATGGGAGATTGAATTCACATTTGTTGGCTTGGGCTCCCTATTCCAGGCCATTTAATGATCGTCATTTTAAAATAGTTAGTGGTCCTAGGGAATAAGGTACCCAGTCTGAGGCTAGCAGATATCAATTATCCCTACCCTATCCTCCTTGATGATTTCATGTTTAGCTTCAACGTGGTTATTGTAATAATAGGATGAATCGATGTTTTAATTGCGGTCAGCCTAATCACATTTAGAGGAATTGTCCTTTAGCAAAGATGGCTACTGGAGCTATAAATTTTTTCTCGCTACTTTATCAAATCCTATACAAAAGGTTGCTACTTCTAGTGTCAACATTAGCTGGAATCATCTTTATGCTCTTTCCATCTGTCAGGAATTTGAGGCATCTCGGGATGTTATTACTGGTACGTTAAATGTCTTCTCTTGTGATGTGTATTATTTTTTTAATCTGGGGTCTACTCTCGCTTATGTGACACCTTATGTGGTTGTGCATTTCAATATATGTCTTAAAACCATTTTTGAGCTTTTTTTTCTTCTCATATTGCTGAGTATGCTCTCGCTAGAAAGATCTTTAGAGTTTGTATGGTATCTATATTTCATAAGAAGACCTTGGTTTATTTGATAGAGTTGGATATGCTGGATTTTATTATTTTCTTAGGGATGGATTAACTTCACTCATGCTATGCCTCTCTATATTATAGGACCCAAAGGCTGTGTTTTTATTTCCCAAATGAGTAGGTGTTAGAACGTGAAGGGAATTATTTAGTACCTTAGGGGATACTTATTTCTTACCTTAGAGATCAAAAATTAATTTCCCAGGGGTATCTATATTATTTGGTTTGGGTTAAATATTCTAGTGTAGAGGTTCCCTTTTTGCTATCTATTTTTATAGTTCATGAGTTTCCTGAGGTGTTTCCCAATGATCTTCCTAGCATTCCTCTATAAAGGGAAATAGACTTTGGGATTGGCTTTTCATTGCATACTCATCCTATTTCCATTCTTCCTTATAGAATGGCTCCATTTGAGTTAAAAGAGCTAAAGGAGTAATTAAAGGATCTTCATGATAAGAACTTTATTGTCCTAGAGTTTCTTGGTGTGGTGATCCTGTACTTTTCTCGCATAAGAAAGATGGGTCCCTTCAGATGTGCATAGATTAGCGACAGTTGAATAAGGTTATGATGAAGAATAAGTATGTTTTTCCTAGGATTGATGATTCCTAGGATTGATGATCTCCGTTAGGGTTCTAGATGTGTCGCTAAGATTGATTTTCGTTTGGGTTATCATCAATTAAAGATTAGAGAGGATTGTTTTCCCAATATTGCTTTTCAAACCCGGTATGGTCACTATGAGTTTTTGGTTATGTCATTTAGGTTGACTAATGCCCCGACTTTCTATATAGATATTATAAAATAGGTTTTTAGACAATTTTTGGATTTGTTTGTTACTGTTTATTGATGACACAAAAAATTGAACGATAAGTTGACTTCTGAGCTAGTGTTGACCTAGCTCAAGGGTAATGATGGATTTGTGGTGTATTGTGATGCGTCCTGCATAGGACTAGGTGGTGTCTTGATGAAGCATGGTAAAGTTGTGGCCTATGCTTCAAGGCATCTTAAGGTTCATAAAAAAATTATCTTACTCAAGATTTAGAGTTGGAGGCTATGGTGTTTTCTTTGAAGATGTGGCAACATTAGTTGTATGGGGTATATATGGACATTTATACATGAGTTTTCACTACTATCTAGATAAGCCTAATATGATAGTTGGTCTACTATCAGGTTACCTATTAGGGATCTTATCTTAAGTGGGTAAGGAGAAAAAAGGATTGGTGAAGGACATTCACTGGTTGGCTACCTTGTGAGTTTATCTGTTGGACTTTAAGGATGAAAGGGTAATTATGCAAGAGGTGGTTAAGTTATGTCTTGAGGCTGAAGTGAAGGAGAAATAGGATTTGGATAATATTCTTATTCTGATAAAGGATGATGTGGGCGAGCAAAGGGTTTTGGCTTTTAAGATTGGTGGTGATGGTATCTTGGCATATCAAGGCAGGCTATGTGTTCCTGATGTTGATGGGTTGTGGGAAAGGATTTTGGTCGAGGTTCATGAGTCGGGGGTATATTGTTCATAAAGGTTTGACAAATATGTACCGTGACTTGAAGGAAATCAATTAGTGAAATAATATCAAGAGATAAATCTAGTTTCGTGGCTAAGTGTATGGTTTATCCGCAAGTGAAGGTGCAGCACTTGAGGCCCATTAGCATGTATCAAGATATCAAGTTTCCCATGTGGAAGTGGGAGATGATCAATATTGATTTTATTGCTGGTCTCCCGCGGTCTCGTAATTAGTTTGTTTCTATTTGTGTTACTAATGATAGGATGACTAAGCCCGCACATTTTTTTCCTGTGAGGACTACCTACTCAGGAGAGGATTATGCTAAGATTTTCATTGAGGAGAAAGTTAGATTGCATAGAGCATTGATGTTTATTAATTCAGATCAAGGTATGCAATTCCCTTCGTACTTTTGGCATTCATTTTCGAAAGGTTTTGAGACTAAGGTGAACCTTAGCACTACTTTCCACCCTCAAATGTATGGAAAAGTAGAGCGGATTATTTAGATTTTGGAAGATATGCTAATGGCCTATGTGATTGATTTAAGATATAGTTAGGTTGATCATTTATCTGTTATTTAGTTTGTGTATGATAATAGTTATCATTCGAGCATTCCAAATAGACTTTTTAGAGGCTTTTTATGGTAGGAGGTGTAGGTCTCCTATTGGGTGGTTTGAGGTTTGTTAGACTATATTGTCTGGTCCCAACTTGATTCACCAAGTTGTGGTGAAGGTAAATCTAATTATAGAAAAACATAAGATGGCCCAAAGTCACCAAAAGTCTTATGCGGCTGTGAGGCGAAGGGAGTTGGAGTTTGAGTTTAATAAATGGTGTTTTTAAAAGTTTCTTCTATGAAGGGAGTGATAAGGTTTGGGTAGAAGGGGAAGCTCAGTCCTAATTCTGAGGAGAGTTTGGAATATTGATTATGAGTTGGATTTGCCTGCTAGTTTAGGTTCTATTCACCTAATTTTCCATGCGTCGATGTTGAAGAAGTGTATGGGTAATTCTTCCTTGATTTTTCCTATTGAGAATGTTGGTATTTTGGATTCCTTATTCTATGAGGAAGTCCCGGTTGAGATTTTGGATAGATAGGTTTCATAGACTAAGTACTAGGGATGTTTCTTCAATAAAATTCTTTTGGAGGAATCAAAGGGTGGAGGAGGCTACATGGAAAGTGGAAGAAGATATGAAGTCCAAGTATCCATTTTTCTTTTCCAAGTTGAATGATCAATTTTAGGGTAAGTGTTTCTTTGATTCCTATTGCTTTCTAGATTTTGTTCATGGTTTGTGATTGCCTTCAGTCTCGTATTCTTGGGAAATGGTTATTGTTTAAATGGTATTCTCATGGTTTGTATGCATAATTTAATGCTTTATTTATAAATATTGGAACTCATTAGGTACTTGGACATGGTAAATGAATGGGGTCATGGAATTCCCCCAAATTTATGGATAATAAAAAAGGGGGTCATGGAATTCCCCCACTTTTAAGATTTTTGTACGAAATTGATAATAACCTCAACCCACTTGCATAATTGTCTTTGAAATATGGATAATCATATGTTTTTACTTACTCTTCTATTCTATTGCATTGTACTAACGGCTAAACGGATAAAATAGTTTTTGAAAGGCCTTGCTGGCCATATTTTAGTTTAAAATATTGGACTTGGGGGTCGTGGTAATTCCCTAGGGTGACGTATAATTAGAATGGCCTAATTATATAAGCTTGCAAGAATAATTTATATGATGATACCAACAGTGTATGCCTTGATGGGTGATTTAATGGTTTAATTGTTGGGTCACATGAAAATTTTTAATTTAGGCTTAAAGAGGGTTATATGGCTCATCGTGAAGATAGAGGTCCAAGGGTGCGAATACTTAAACCATATTTTCCAGCGTGCGGGTCTTGATGAATGTGTGCATAGTTCACAGTTTATATATATTTACCTGTATCTTAGAATGGTGCGGGGTTGGGGCATTCCCTAGTCTTCCTTAGATATCTCTGTTTCGTGTAGTTAACCATAGTGGGGCACTTCTAGTGGGGGGAGGCAGACCCATATAGCTTGTGGGTGGTTTTAGTACGGACAGAGATACACAGTCCCAAATTTTAAATCTTATGAAAACCTTGTTCCCTATCCCAACATTATGTATATATGTATATTTTCATATTTGTGAACATGTATATTGAGTTGGTTTTATTTTATCCCTACCCCAATTTATATACTAGATTTCGCTCTGCTAACCTTCCCCAGATGCTACAACATTTCATGATGTACAGTCCTAGGGATTTCTTCTTCTGTTTGTGCAGCATTAGTTGGTGTGGTTGTCTATTAGACTTGCGGTGAAGTGGTGAGCTTTCATCCTTCAAATACCTTGGTCATTCCATTAGATTCTTTCTATATTTTAGAATTGAAGAGTTCACATTAATAGTATCATTATCATTGCAATTATCATTGTTATGGTCAAGGGTATGTCTCGACCTAGTTTGATATCTCGATTTTTTTAAGGCTTTTGTGGACATGTGTGGGTTGAATAGTTGTTATTGACTCTTAGAGATTAATTTTGGGTATAATGAATATCTTATATCATACTTGGTTGTCTTTCATTATTATTTTGGAATATGTGTTGAATAGGCTATGGGGGTGGTTTCAAGCTCTCGGTAAGCTTGAGATACACGTCACGAAAAGGTTCAGGGTTGAGTTGTGATAGTGGGACACCTCAACTTTGCTCCACTGAGGCTGACTCTCATGACCCGAGACTGCCCCTAGTCGTAACACGGTGCTTAGAATTACAAGTGACACCAAGCTAACCCATGGTGTATTATGACACTAAGAATACTAAAGAAGTAGAAAAATATAGGCAGAAGCTAAATTGAAATTAACTAGTAATAAATAATAATGAAATTAATACTAACACTGTCTGAAACACTAAACAAAATAAAAACATGATTGTCTATCTTAAAGCCTATAAATCATAACGAGTTGTTAGGACAGGCCCCAAACTAACCCTAACTAACCGAAATCAAAAGAATATAGAGAAATAAAACTGGTAACTAGTCCCCGTATGATGAGGACTCACCAAAAATACTGCCAAATGTAGTACCGAAACATACTAAGGGAAATTTTGATGTTGAGTGTTAGTTGCTATATTATAAGACAATATAGCATCGGAAATAATTCCATTAGTACTTTGAATATACTGAGTATGTGACATAGGAAAACTAACTAGTATAAGCTAAATAAAAAATGCATGAAATATGGTAAACTGAATGCAAGATCATTTACAAACACGTACTAAATAAAAAGATATAACTGAATACAAGGTCAAGAAAATCTAAAAGATGAACATAAATGAGGGCTGTGGAAGCTAACAATAACCGAAATACCCGAATATGAGAAAATTGGGGTCCAACTTGTAACTCCAGTTTGATGGGTGATGATAGGCGAAATTACGCGCCTATATCAATATATTTTGCCCATATTTTAACCTAGTTTCGAGAACTAATTATCTATTTCGTACACTTTTAGTCCTTTTTCCTGTAAATGAGCTAACAAATGTGATTAGGAAAGTTTCAGGTATAAATGATGCAAAATACAGCAATTTATGGCTTACTTGACGCAAAAGAAAGCTCACAAACGAGATGGAAAGGAGCTGGACGCATAAAGGACTAAATCTGCTGCATGGAAAATCTGTCCCGGGCTAAAACAGCATTTCTGAAGACTTTGGGACTTACAGACACAAAGCTGGATTTTTGCCATAATACATTAACCTAGTGCAATTAGGTTATGTGTTTCATCATTCTATTTGGATTATAATTTTGTAACCTTACCCTAGTACAATTGGGTCAAGGATTTCATTAGTATATTAGGATTTGGTTATTTATTTTATTAGTTTAGTAGGAGTAGGATAGGAGT